>NW_026777650.1:0-156406 GCF_028023285.1 Balaenoptera ricei
TAGTCTCTCACTGGTTCCCCGTCTACCCGTTCATCCTCAGGACAAATTGCAACCTGTACGGAACAGGAGGTTAAATGTGCTGATGCTCCAAGTAGGGAGATTGTTAGTAAAGTGGCTGGAATGGCGAACCCGGGCACAAGGAGAAGAGAAATGAGGTGCGTTTTAGAAACCTTTCCCCATCACATGGTGTACCATCTTTTTGTTTTCTCATGCATGTTTTCAATGTAGGAACTTGCCCTTGAACCTGGCGATTTGAGAACCATGCGATGGGTACCACGCAGTATTACTTTAAAGGGTCAGCATTTGCTCACCCAACCTCACCAAACCTCTCAGCCCCAAGAGTGTCCACCCTTATGTCTAATCCAGCTGTGGGTCTAGATATGGTCAATCCAGGTTGCATCACAGCCCCTGAACGCATTGTGTAAGAATTTCTCTCTCTTTCACTGTCTTTGTTTCATGGGTTTTTCGAAGTAATTTCTTTTTATAATGGGGTTTAGCTGCTTTTCACTGCTGTGTTTATGCCGCTTTACACCCACCTGACACACTAACAGAGAGATATCAATACATAGATTTTAAGATTATTACTAGTCAGATATATTCTTGTGCGGTGAATAGGGCGTGTTGAGTCCAGTTCTCTGAGCAAGGAGTAGGTCTTGTCTATTACATATTGGGTTTATGGAACGGTATCTGAGCTAATTTGAAACCCTTGTTTTATGTATCACCCCACCTCACCTTTCCCGTTAAGCATCCATAGTGTGTTTTCTGCATGTGTGACTCTGTTCTGTTTTGTAATTCAGTTCAAGTGTAACGGTTTTGACATTCCCTCTATAAGTGATACCTTATGAGAAGTGTCCTTTTCTGTGTGACTTATTTCACTTAGAATCGTCGTACCTAAATCCACTCATCATGCTGCTACTAGCCTTATGACATTGATTTCATGGCTGAGTGATATTCCATTGTACATAAGGACCACAACTTCTTTATCCATTTTTCTCTTTCCTGGGATATTGAAGGTGGAATGAAGTGGAGGTCCTTGTCAACAGAGCAGCCCTAAACTTTGGGGTGCTTGTGTCTTGCTGATTTTTCATTTTCCCAATTTATACCCCCATGAGTGGAAGTGCCCTATGCTCTCTAAGCTGTGTTTTTTAGATGTTTCAGGACACACCGTACACTTCTCCAGAGTGGCTGTTGGCAATTTACATCCCGCTCATCAGTGTAGCAAGGCTCCCATTTCTCCATGGCCTGTCCTGCATTTCTGGTTTTGAGACTTTTTTCAGCATGGCCCTTTTGACCGATGGGTAGCGAGTCTTCTTTGTAGCGCTGATTTGCCTTTCCAGGTTGCTTGGTTGACCAAAAAGGGCGTATGCGTTTTTTCCTGAATATATTCAGGAAAAAACGCATACGCCCTTCTTGGCCAAGGGCATCATTGTCAACGTTTTGCCGCTTTTCATGTGCTTTAAAGGCGATTCGAATCTACCTCCTGAAATCTGTTTCTTGCAATTCTGCCTTGATTTCAAATCCTCTTCTTTGCCTTCCCTCAATATATTTGTGGACGAGAGTTATCATTTATAACTCTGCAGGTTTGTGAATTGCAGTGCCCTGAAGCTCCATTTTACAACTCGCTTTTTTGGGAGCTGGCCGCAAAAGCGCAGGATGGCTTCAGGCCCTGTTCTGCTTTCGGGGGCGATGATTAGCCTGTGGTTAATTCTTCTTCCTGATGGGAAAATAGAGTGACCTGTGCCTGTCCCAACACCAAGAGCTAGTCTCTCACTGGTTCCCCGTCTACCCGTTCATCCTCAGGACAAATTGCAACCTGTACGGAACAGGAGGTTAAATGTGCTGATGCTCCAAGTAGGGAGATTGTTAGTAAAGCGGCTGGAATGGCGAACCCGGGCACAAGGAGAAGAGAAATGAGGTGCGTTTTAGAAACCTTTCCCCATCACATGGTGTACCATCTTTTTGTTTTCTCATGCATGTTTTCAATGTAGGAACTTGCCCTTGAACCTGGCGATTTGAGAACCATGCGATGGGTACCACGCAGTACTACTTTAAAGGGTCAGCATTTGCTCACCCAACCTCACCAAACCTCTCAGCCCCAAGAGTGTCCACCCTTATGTCTAATCCAGCTGTGGGTCTAGATATGGTCAATCCAGGTTGCATCACAGCCCCTGAACGCATTGTGTAAGAATTTCTCTCTCTTTCACTGTCTTTGTTTCATGGGTTCGTAAAAGTAATTTATTTTTATAATGGGGTTTAGCTGCTTTTCACTGCTGTGTTTATGCCGCTTTACACCCACTTGACACACTAACAGTGAGATATCAATACATAGGTTTTAAGATTATTACTAGTCAGATATATTCTTGTGCAGTGAATAGGGCGTGTTGAATCCAGTTCTCTGAGCAAGGAGTAGGTCTTGTCTATTACATATTGGGTTTATGGAACTGTATCTGAGCTAATTGAAACCCTTGTTTTATGTATCACCCCACCTCACCTTTCCCGTTAAGCAGCCATAGTGTGTTTTCTGCATGTGTGACTCTGTTCTGTTTTGTAATTCAGTTCAAATGTAACGGTTTTTACATTCCCTCTATAAGTGATACCTTATGAGAAGTGTCCTTTTCTGTGTGACTTATTTCACTTAGAATCGTCGTACCTAAATCCACTCATCATGCTGCTACTAGCCTTATGACATTGATTTCATGGCTGAGTGATATTCCATTGTACATAAGGACCACAACTTCTTTATCCATTTTTCTCTTTCCTGGGATATAGAAGGTGGAATGAAGTGGAGGTCCTTGTCAACAGAGCAGCCCTAAACTTTGGGGTGCTTGTGTCTTGCTGATTTTTCATTTTCCCAATTTATACCCCCATGAGTGGAAGTGCCCTATGCTCTCTAAGCTGTGTTTTTTAGATGTTTCAGGACACACCGTACACTTCTCCAGAGTGGCTGTTGGCAATTTACATCCCGCCCATCAGTGTAGCAAGGCTCCCATTTCTCCATGGCCTGTCCTGCATTTCTGGTTTTGAGACTTTTTTCAGCATGGCCCTTTTGACCGATGGGTAGCGAGTCTTCTTTGTAGGCCTGATTTGCCTTTCCAGGTTCTTTGGTTGGCCAAAAAGGGCGTTTGCGTTTTTTCCTGAATATATTCAGGAAAAAACGCATACGCCCTTTTTGGCCAAGGGCATCATTGTCAACGTTTTGAGGCTTTTCATGTGCTTTAAAGGCGATTCGAATCTACCTCCTGAAATCTGTTTCCTGCAATTCTGCCTTGATTTCAAATCCTCTTCTTTGCCTTCCCTCAATATATTTGTGGACGAGAGTTATCATTTATAACTCTGCAGGTTTGTGAATTGCAGTGCCCTGAAGCTCCATTTTACAACTCGCTTTTTTGGGAGCTGGCCACAAAAGCGCAGGATGGCTTCAGGCCCTGTTCTGGTTCCGGGGGGGAGGATGAGCCTGTGGTTAATTCTTCTTCCTGATGGGAAAATAGAGTGACCTGTGCCTATCCCAACACCAAGAGCTAGTCTCTCACTGGTTCCCCGTCTACCCGTTCATCCTCAGGACAAATTGCAACCTGTACGGAACAGGAGGTTAAAGGTGCTGATGCTCCAAGTAGGGAGATTGTTAGTAAAGCCGCTGGAATGGCGAACCCGGGCACAAGGAGAAGAGAAATGAGGTGCGTTTTAGAAACCTTTCCCCATCACATGGTGTACCATCTTTTTGTTTTCTCATGCATGTTTTCGATGTAGGAAGATGCCCTTGAACCTGGAGATTTGGGACCCATGCGATGGGTACCACGCAGTATTACTTTAAAGGGTCTGCGTTTGCTCACCCAACCTCACCAAACCTCTCAGCCCCAAGAGTGTCCACCCTTATGTCTCATCCAGCTGTGGGTCTAGATATCATCAATCCAGGTTGCATCACAGCCCCTGAACGCATTGTGTAAGAATTTCTCTCTCTTTCACTGTCTTTGTTTCATGGGTTTTTCGAAGTAATTTATTTTTATAATGGGGTTTAGCTGCTTTTCACTGCTGTGTTTATGCCGCTTTACACCCACTTGACACACTAACAGAGAGATATCAATACATAGGTTTTAAGATTATTACTAGTCAGATATATTCTTGTGCAGTGAATAGGGCGTGTTGAGTCCAGTTCTCTGAGCAAGGAGTAGGTCTTGTCTATTACATATTGGGTTTATGGAACGGTATCTGAGCTAATTTGAAACCCTTGTTTTATGTATCACCCCACCTCACCTTTCCCGTTAAGCAGCCATAGTGTGTTTTCTACATGTGTGACTCTGTTCTGTTTTGTAATTCAGTTCAAGTGTAACGGTTTTTACATTCCCTCTATAAGTGATACCTTATGAGAAGTGTCCTTTTCTGTGTGACTTATTTCACTTAGAATCGTCGTACCTAAATCCACTCATCATGCTGCTACTAGCCTTATGACATTGATTTCATGGCTGAGTGATATTCCATTGTACATAAGGACCACAACTTCTTTATCCATTTTTCTCTTTCCTGGGATATTGAAGGTGGAATGAAGTGGAGGTCCTTGTCAACAGAGCAGCCCTAAACTTTGGGGTGCTTGTGTCTTGCTGATTTTTCATTTTCCCAATTTATACCCCCATGAGTGGAAGTGCCCTATGCTCTCTAAGCTGTGTTTTTTAGATGTTTCAGGACACACCGTACACTTCTCCAGAGTGGCTGTTGGCAATTTACATCCCGCTCATCAGTGTAGCAAGGCTCCCATTTCTCCATGGCCTGTCCTGCATTTCTGGTTTTGAGACTTTTTTCAGCATGGCCCTTTTGACCGATGGGTAGCGAGTCTTCTTTGTTGCGCTGATTTGCCTTTCCAGGTTGCTTGGTTGACCAAAAAGGGCGTATGCGTTTTTTCCTGAATATATTCAGGAAAAAACGCATACGCCCTTCTTGGCCAAGGGCATCATTGTCAACGTTTTGCCGCTTTTCATGTGCTTTAAAGGCGATTCGAATCTACCTCCTGAAATCTGTTTCTTGCAATTCTGCCTTGATTTCACATCCTCTTCTTTGCCTTCCCTTAATATATTTGTGGACGAGAGTTATCATTTATAACTCTGCAGGTTTGTGAATTGCAGTGCCCTGAAGCTCCATTTTACAACTCGCTTTTTTGGGAGCTGGCCGCAAAAGCGCAGGATGGCTTCAGGCCCTGTTCTGCTTTCGGGGGCGATGATTAGCCTGTGGTTAATTCTTCTTCCTGATGGGAAAATAGAGTGACCTGTGCCTGTCCCAACACCAAGAGCTAGTCTCTCACTGGTTCCCCGTCTACCCGTTCATCCTCAGGACAAATTGCAACCTGTACGGAACAGGAGGTTAAATGTGCTGATGCTCCAAGTAGGGAGATTGTTAGTAAAGCGGCTGGAATGGCGAAACCGGGCGCAAGGAGAAGAGAAATGAGGTGCGTTTTAGAAACCTTTCCCCATCACATGGTGTACCATGTTTTTGTTTTCTCATGCATGTTTTCGATGTAGGAAGATGCCCTTGAACCTGGAGATTTGGGACCCATGCGATGGGTACCACACAGTAGTACTTTAAAGGGTCTGCGTTTGCTCACCCAACCTCACCAAACCTCTCAGCCCCAAGAGTGTCCACCCTTATGTCTCATCCAGCTGTGGGTCTAGATATGGTCAATCCAGGTTGCATCACAGCCCCTGAACGCATTGTGTAAGAATTTCTCTCTCTTTCACTGTCTTTGTTTCATGGGTTTTTCGAAGTAATTTCTTTTTATAATGGGGTTTAGCTGCTTTTCAATGCTGTGTTTATGCCGCTTTACACCCACCTGACACACTAACAGAGAGATATCAATACATAGGTTTTAAGATTATTACTAGTCAGATATATTCTTGTGCGGTGAATAGGGCGTGTTGAGTCCAGTTCTCTGAGCAAGGAGTAGGTCTTGTCTATTACATATTGGGTTTATGGAACGGTATCTGAGCTAATTTGAAACCCTTGTTTTATGTATCACCCCACCTCACCTTTCCCGTTAAGCAGCCATAGTGTGTTTTCTGCATGTGTGACTCTGTTCTGTTTTGTAATTCAGTTCAAGTGTAACGGTTTTGACATTCCCTCTATAAGTGATACCTTATGAGAAGTGTCCTTTTCTGTGTGACTTATTTCACTTAGAATCGTCGTACCTAAATCCACTCATCATGCTGCTACTAGCCTTATGACATTGATTTCATGGCTGAGTGATATTCCATTGTACATAAGGACCACAACTTCTTTATCCATTTTTCTCTTTCCTGGGATATTGAAGGTGGAATGAAGTGGAGGTCCTTGTCAACAGAGCAGCCCTAAACTTTGGGGTGCTTGTGTCTTGCTGATTTTTCATTTTCCCAATTTATACCCCCATGAGTGGAAGTGCCCTATGCTCTCTAAGCTGTGTTTTTTAGATGTTTCAGGACACACCGTACACTTCTCCAGAGTGGCTGTTGGCAATTTACATCCCGCTCATCAGTGTAGCAAGGCTCCCATTTCTCCATGGCCTGTCCTGCATTTCTGGTTTTGAGACTTTTTTCAGCATGGCCCTTTTGACCGATGGGTAGCGAGTCTTCTTTGTAGCGCTGATTTGCCTTTCCAGGTTGCTTGGTTGACCAAAAAGGGCGTATGCGTTTTTTCCTGAATATATTCAGGAAAAAACGCATACACCCTTCTTGGCCAAGGGCATCATTGTCAACGTTTTGCCGCTTTTCATGTGCTTTAAAGGCGATTCGAATCTACCTCCTGAAATCTGTTTCTTGCAATTCTGCCTTGATTACAAATCCTCTTCTTTGCCTTCCCTTAATATATTTGTGGACGAGAGTTATCATTTATAACTCTGCAGGTTTGTGAATTGCAGTGCCCTGAAGCTCCATTTTACAACTCGCTTTTTTGGGAGCTGGCCGCAAAAGCGCAGGATGGCTTCAGGCCCTGTTCTGCTTTCGGGGGCGATGATTAGCCTGTGGTTAATTCTTCTTCCTGATGGGAAAATAGAGTGACCTGTGCCTGTCCCAACACCAAGAGCTAGTCTCTCACTGGTTCCCCGTCTACCCGTTCATCCTCAGGACAAATTGCAACCTGTACGGAACAGGAGGTTAAATGTGCTGATGCTCCAAGTAGGGAGATTGTTAGTAAAGCGGCTGGAATGGCGAACCCGGGCACAAGGAGAAGAGAAATGAGGTGCGTTTTAGAAACCTTTCCCCATCACATGGTGTACCATCTTTTTGTTTTCTCATGCATGTTTTCAATGTAGGAACTTGCCCTTGAACCTGGCGATTTGAGAACCATGCGATGGGTACCACGCAGTATTACTTTAAAGGGTCAACATTTGCTCACCCAACCTCACCAAACCTCTCAGCCCCAAGAGTGTCCACCCTTATGTCTAATCCAGCTGTGGGTCTAGATATGGTCAATCCAGGTTGCATCACAGCCCCTGAACGCATTGTGTAAGAATTTCTCTCTCTTTCACTGTCTTTGTTTCATGGGTTCGTAAAAGTAATTTATTTTTATAATGGGGTTTAGCTGCTTTTCACTGCTGTGTTTATGCCGCTTTACACCCACTTGACACACTAACAGTGAGATATCAATACATAGGTTTTAAGATTATTACTAGTCAGATATATTCTTGTGCAGTGAATAGGGCGTGTTGAATCCAGTTCTCTGAGCAAGGAGTAGGTCTTGTCTATTACATATTGGGTTTATGGAACGGTATCTGAGCTAATTGAAACCCTTGTTTTATGTATCACCCCACCTCACCTTTCCCGTTAAGCAGCCATAGTGTGTTTTCTGCATGTGTGACTCTGTTCTGTTTTGTAATTCAGTTCAAATGTAACGGTTTTTACATTCCCTCTATAAGTGATACCTTATGAGAAGTGTCCTTTTCTGTGTGACTTATTTCACTTAGAATCGTCGTACCTAAATCCACTCATCATGCTGCTACTAGCCTTATGACATTGATTTCATGGCTGAGTGATATTCCATTGTACATAAGGACCACAACTTCTTTATCCATTTTTCTCTTTCCTGGGATATTGAAGGTGGAATGAAGTGGAGGTCCTTGTCAACAGAGCAGCCCTAAACTTTGGGGTGCTTGTGTCTTGCTGATTTTTCATTTTCCCAATTTATACCCCCATGAGTGGAAGTGCCCTATGCTCTCTAAGCTGTGTTTTTTAGATGTTTCAGGACACACCGTACACTTCTCCAGAGTGGCTGTTGGCAATTTACATCCCGCCCATCAGTGTAGCAAGGCTCCCATTTCTCCATGGCCTGTCCTGCATTTCTGGTTTTGAGACTTTTTTCAGCATGGCCCTTTTGACCGATGGGTAGCGAGTCTTCTTTGTAGCCCTGATTTGCCTTTCCAGGTTCTTTGGTTGGCCAAAAAGGGCGTTTGCGTTTTTTCCTGAATATATTCAGGAAAAAACGCATACGCCCTTTTTGGCCAAGGGCATCATTGTCAACGTTTTGAGGCTTTTCATGTGCTTTAAAAGCGATTCGAATCTACCTCCTGAAATCTGTTTCCTGCAATTCTGCCTTGATTTCAAATCCTCTTCTTTGCCTTCCCTCAATATATTTGTGGACGAGAGTTATCATTTATAACTCTGCAGGTTTGTGAATTGCAGTGCCCTGAAGCTCCATTTTACAACTCGCTTTTTTGGGAGCTGGCCACAAAAGCGCAGGATGGCTTCAGGCCCTGTTCTGGTTCCGGGGGGGAGGATGAGCCTGTGGTTAATTCTTCTTCCTGATGGGAAAATAGAGTGACCTGTGCCTGTCCCAACACCAAGAGCTAGTCTCTCACTGGTTCCCCGTCTACCCGTTCATCCTCAGGACAAATTGCAACCTGTACGGAACAGGAGGTTAAAGGTGCTGATGCTCCAAGTAGGGAGATTGTTAGTAAAGCCGCTGGAATGGCGAACCCGGGCACAAGGAGAAGAGAAATGAGGTGCGTTTTAGAAACCTTTCCCCATCACATGGTGTACCATCTTTTTGTTTTCTCATGCATGTTTTCGATGTAGGAAGATGCCCTTGAACCTGGAGATTTGAGACCCATGCGATGGGTACCACGCAGTATTACTTTAAAGGGTCTGCGTTTGCTCACCCAACCTCACCAAACCTCTCAGCCCCAAGAGTGTCCACCCTTATGTCTCATCCAGCTGTGGGTCTAGATATGGTCAATCCAGGTTGCATCACAGCCCCTGAACGCATTGTGTAAGAATTTCTCTCTCTTTCACTGTCTTTGTTTCATGGGTTTTTCAAAGTAATTTCTTTTTATAATGGGGTTTAGCTGCTTTTCACTGCTGTGTTTATGCCGCTTTACACCCACCTGACACACTAACAGAGAGATATCAATACATAGGTTTTAAGATTATTACTAGTCAGATATATTCTTGTGCGGTGAATAGGGCGTGTTGAGTCCAGTTCTCTGAGCAAGGAGTAGGTCTTGTCTATTACATATTGGGTTTATGGAACGGTATCTGAGCTAATTTGAAACCCTTGTTTTATGTATCACCCCACCTCACCTTTCCCGTTAAGCAGCCATAGTGTGTTTTCTGCATGTGTGACTCTGTTCTGTTTTGTAATTCAGTTCAAGTGTAACGGTTTTGACATTCCCTCTATAAGTGATACCTTATGAGAAGTGTCCTTTTCTGTGTGACTTATTTCACTTAGAATCGTCGTACCTAAATCCACTCATCATGCTGCTACTAGCCTTATGACATTGATTT
Source organism: Balaenoptera ricei (assembly GCF_028023285.1). Classification (NCBI taxonomy): domain Eukaryota; kingdom Metazoa; phylum Chordata; class Mammalia; order Artiodactyla; family Balaenopteridae; genus Balaenoptera; species Balaenoptera ricei. The sequence goes on from NW_026777650.1 coordinate 9,735, forward strand.
CATGGCTGAGTGATATTCCATTGTACATAAGGACCACAACTTCTTTATCCATTTTTCTCTTTCCTGGGATATTGAAGGTGGAATGAAGTGGAGGTCCTTGTCAACAGAGCAGCCCTAAACTTTGGGGTGCTTGTGTCTTGCTGATTTTTCATTTTCCCAATTTATACCCCCATGAGTGGAAGTGCCCTATGCTCTCTAAGCTGTGTTTTTTAGATGTTTCAGGACACACCGTACACTTCTCCAGAGTGGCTGTTGGCAATTTACATCCCGCCCATCAGTGTAGCAAGGCTCCCATTTCTCCATGGCCTGTCCTGCATTTCTGGTTTTGAGACTTTTTTCAGCATGGCCCTTTTGACCGATGGGTAGCGAGTCTTCTTTGTAGCCCTGATTTGCCTTTCCAGGTTGCTTGTTTGGCCAAAAAGGGCGTATGCGTTTTTTCCTGAATATATTCAGGAAAAAACGCATACGCCCTTTTTGGCCAAGGGCATCATTGTCAACGTTTTGCCGCTTTTCATGTGCTTTAAAGGCGATTCGAATCTACCTCCTGAAATCTGTTTCCTGCAAGTCTGCCTTGATTTCAAATCCTCTTATTTGCCTTCCCTCAATATATTTGTGGACGAGAGTTATCATTTATAACTCTGCAGGTTTGTGAATTGCAGTGCCCTGAAGCTCCATTTTACAACTCGCTTTTTTGGGAGCTGGCCACAAAAGCACTGGATGGCTTCAGGCCCTGTTCTGGTTCCGGGGGGGAGGATGAGCCTGTGGTTAATTCTTCTTCCTGATGGGAAAATAGAGTGACCTGTGCCTGTCCCAACACCAAGAGCTAGTCTCTCACTGGTTCCCGGTCTACCCGTTCATCCTCAGGACAAATTGCAACCTGTACGGAACAGGAGGTTAAAGGTGCTGATGCTCCAAGTAGGGAGATTGTTAGTAAAGCGGCTGGAATGGCGACCCCGGGCACAAGGAGAAGAGAAATGAGGTGCGTTTTAGAAACCTTTCCCCATCACATGGTGTACCATCTTGTTGTTTTCTCATGCATGTTTTCGATGTAGGAAGATGCCCTTGAACCTGGAGATTTGGGTCCCATGCGATGGGTACCACGCAGTATTACTTTAAAGGGTCTGCGTTTGCTCACCCAACCTCACCAAACCTCTCAGCCCCAAGAGTGTGCACCCTTATGTCTCATCCAGCTGTGGGTCTAGATATGGTCAATCCAGGTTGCATCACAGCCCCTGAACGCATTGTGTAAGAATTTCTCTCTCTTTCATTGTCTTTGTTTCATGGGTTTGTAAAAGTAATTTATTTTTATAATGGGGTTTAGCTGCTTTTCACTGCTGTGTTTATGCCGCTTTACACACACTTGACACACTAACAGAGAGATATCAATACATAGGTTTTAAGATTATTACTAGTCAGATATATTCTTGTGCGGTGAATAGGGTGTGTTGAGTCCAGTTCTCTGAGCAAGGAGTAGGTCTTGTCTATAACATATTGGGTTTATGGAACGGTATCTGAGCTAATTTGAAACCCTTGTTTTATGTATCACCCCACCTCACCTTTCCCGTTAAGCAGCTATAGTGTGTTTTCTGCATGTGTGACTCTGTTCTGTTTTGTAATTCAGTTCAAGTGTAACGGTTTTTACATTCCCTCTATAAGTGATACCTTATGAGAAGTGTCCTTTTCTGTGTGACTTATTTCACTTAGAATCGTCGTACCTAAATCCACTCATCATGCTGCTACTAGCCTTATGACATTGATTTTATGGCTGAGTGATATTCCATTGTACATAAGGACCACAACTTCTTTATCCATTATTCCCTTTCCTGGGATATTTAAGGTGGAATGAAGTGGAGGTCCTTGTCAACAGAGCAGCCCTAAACTTTGTAGTGCTTGTGTCTTGCTGATTTTTCATTTTCCCAATTTATACCCCCATGAGTGGAAGTGCCCTATGCTCTCTAAGCTGTGTTTTTTAGATGTTTCAGGACACACCGTACACTTCTCCAGAGTGGCTGTTGGCAATTTACATCCCGCCCATCAGTGTAGCAAGGCTCCCATTTCTCCATGGCCTGTCCTGCATTTCTGGTTTTGAGACTTTATTCAGCATGGCCCTTTTGACCGATGGGTAGCGAGTCTTCTTTGTAGCCCTGATTTACCTTTCCAGGTTGCTTGGTTGGCCAAAAAGGGCGTATGCGTTTTTTCCTGAATATATTCAGGAAAAAACGCATACGCCCTTTTTGGCCAAGGGCATCATTGTCAACGTTTTGCCGCTTTTCATGTGCTTTAAAGGCGATTCGAATCTACCTCCTGAAATCTGTTTCCTGCAATTCTGCCTTGATTTCAAATCCTCTTCTTTGCCTTCCCTCAATGTATTTGTGGGCGAGAGTTATCATTTATAACTCTGCAGGTTTGTGAATTGCAGTGCCCTGAAGCTCCATTTTACAACTCGCTTTTTTGGGAGCTGGCCGCAAAAGCGCAGAATGGCTTCAGGCCCTGTTCTGCTTTCGGGGGCGATGATTAGCCTGTGGTTAATTCTTCTTCCTGATGGGAAAATAGAGTGACCTGTGCCTGTCCCAACACCAAGAGCTAGTCTCTCACTGGTTCCCTGTCTACCCGTTCATCCTCAGGACAAATTGCAACCTGTACAGAACAGGAGGTTAAAGGTGCTGATGCTCCAAGTAGGGAGATTGTTAGTAAAGCGGCTGGAATGGCGAACCCGGGCACAAGGAGAAGAGAAATGAGGTGCGTTTTAGAAACCTTTCCCCATCACATGGTGTACCATCTTTTTGTTTTCTCATGCATGTTTTCGATGTAGGAAGATGCCCTTGAACCTGGAGATTTGGGACCCATGCGATGGGTACCACGCAGTATTACTTTAAAGGGTCTGCGTTTGCTCACCCAACCTCACCAAACCTCTCAGCCCCAAGAGTGTCCACCCTTATGTCTCATCCAGCTGTGGGTCTAGATATGGTCAATCCAGGTTGCATCACAGCCCCTGAACGCATTGTGTAAGAATTTCTCTCTCTTTCATTGTCTTTGTTTCATGGGTTTGTAAAAGTAATTTATTTTTATAATGGGGTTTAGCTGCTTTTCACTGCTGTGTTTATGCCGCTTTACACCCACTTGACACACTAACAGAGAGATATCAATACATAGGTTTTAAGATTATTACTAGTCAGATATATTCTTGTGCGGTGAATAGGGTGTGTTGAGTCCAGTTCTCTGAGCAAGGAGTAGGTCTTGTCTATTACATATTGGGTTTATGGAACGGTATCTGAGCTAATTTGAAACCCTTGTTTTATGTATCACCCCACCTCACCTTTCCCGTTAAGCAGCCATAGTGTGTTTTCTGCATGTGTGACTCTGTTCTGTTTTGTAATTCAGTTCAAGTGTGACGCTTTTGACATTCCCTCTATAAGTGATACCTTATGAGAAGTGTCCTTTTCTGTGTGACTTATTTCACTTAGAATCGTCGTACCTAAATCCACTCATCATGCTGCTACTAGCCTTATGACATTGATTTCATGGCTGAGTGATATTCCATTGTACATAAGGACCACAACTTCTTTATCCATTTTTCTCTTTCCTGGGATATTGAAGGTGGAATGAAGTGGAGGTCCTTGTCAACAGAGCAGCCCTAAACTTTGGGGTGCTTGTGTCTTGCTGATTTTTCATTTTCCCAATTTATACCCCCATGAGTGGAAGTGCCCTATGCTCTCTAAGCTGTGTTTTTTAGATGTTTCAGGACACACCTTACACTTCTCCAGAGTGGCTGTTGGCAATTTACATCCCGCCCATCAGTGTAGCAAGGCTCCCATTTCTCCATGGCCTGTCCTGCATTGCTGGTTTTGAGACTTTTTTCAGCATGGCCCTTTTGACCGATGGGTAGCGAGTCTTCTTTGTAGCGCTGATTTGCCTTTCCAGGTTGCTTGGTTGGCCAAAAACGGCGTATGCGTTTTTTCCTGAATATATTCAGGAAAAAACGCATACGCCCTTTTTGGCCAAGGGCATCATTGTCAACGTTTTGCCGCTTTTCATGTGCTTTAAAGGCGATTCGAATCTACCTCCTGAAATCTGTTTCCTGCAATTCGGCCTTGATTTCAAATCCTCTTCTTTGCCTTCCCTCAATATATTTGTGGACGAGAGTTATCATTTATAACTCTGCAGGTTTGTGAATTGCAGTGCCCTGAAGCTCCATTTTACAACTCGCATTTTTGGGAGCTGGCCTCAAAAGCGCAGGATGGCTTCAGGCCCTGTTCTGCTTCCGGGGGGGAGGATGAGCCTCTGGTTAATTCTTATTCCTGATTGGAAAATCGTGTGACCTGTGCCTGTCCCAACACCAAGAGCTAGTCTCTCACTGGTTCCCCATGTACCCGTTCATCCTCAGGACAAATTGCAACCTGTACGGAACAGGAGGTTAAAGGTGCTGATGCTCCAAGTAGGGAGATTGTTAGTAAAGCGGCTGGAATGGCGAACCCGGGCACAAGGAGAAGAGAAATGAGGTGCGTTTTAGAAACCTTTCCCCATCACATGGTGTACCATCTTTTTGTTTTCTCATGCATGTTTTCGATGTAGGAAGATGCCCTTGAACCTGGAGATTTGGGACCCATGCGATGGGTACCACGCAGTATTACTTTAAAGGGTCTGCGTTTGCTCACCCAACCTCACCAAACCTCTCAGCCCCAAGAGTGTGCACCCTTATGTCTCATCCAGCTGTGGGTCTAGATATGGTCAATCCAGGTTGCATCACAGCCCCTGAATGCATTGTGTAAGAATTTCTCTCTCTTTCATTGTCTTTGTTTCATGGGTTTGTAAAAGTAATTTATTTTTATAATGGGGTTTAGCTGCTTTTCACTGCTGTGTTTATGCCGCTTTACACACACTTGACACACTAACAGAGAGATATCAATACATACGTTTTAAGATTATTACTAGTCAGATATATTCTTGTGCGGTGAATAGGGTGTGTTGAGTCCAGTTCTCTGAGCAAGGAGTAGGTCTTGTCTATTACATATTGGGTTTATGGAACGGTATCTGAGCTAATTTGAAACCCTTGTTTTATGTATCACCCCACCTCACCTTTCCCGTTAAGCAGCTATAGTGTGTTTTCTGCATGTGTGACTCTGTTCTGTTTTGTAATTCAGTTCAAGTGTAACGATTTTTACATTCCCTCTATAAGTGATACCTTATGAGAAGTGTCCTTTTCTGTGTGACTTATTTCACTTAGAATCGTCGTACCTAAATCCACTCATCATGCTGCTACTAGCCTTATGACATTGATTTCATGGCTGAGTGATATTCCATTGTACATAAGGACCACATCTTCTTTATCCATTATTCCCTTTCCTGGGATATTTAAGGTGGAATGAAGTGGAGGTCCTTGTCAACAGAGCAGCCCTAAACTTTGTGGTGCTTGTGTCTTGCTGATTTTTCATTTTCCCAATTTATACCCCCATGAGTGGAAGTGCCCTATGCTCTCTAAGCTGTGTTTTTTAGATGTTTCAGGACACACCGTACACTTCTCCAGAGTGGCTGTTGGCAATTTACATCCCGCCCATCAGTGTAGCAAGGCTCCCATTTCTCCATGGCCTGTCCTGCATTTCTGGTTTTGAGACTTTTTTAAGCATGGCCCTTTTGACCGATGGGTAGCGAGTCTTCTTTGTAGCGCTGATTTGCCTTTCCAGGTTGCTTGGTTGGCCAAAAAGGGCGTATGCGTTTTTTCCTGAATATATTCAGGAAAAAACGCATACGCCCTTTTTGGCCAAGGGCATCATTGTCAACGTTTTGCCGCTTTTCATGTGCTTTAAAGGCGATTCGAATCTACCTCCTGAAATCTGTTTCCTGCAATTCTGCCTTGATTTCAAATCCTCTTCTTTGCCTTCCCTCAATGTATTTGTGGGAGAGAGTTATCATTTATAACTCTGCAGGTTTGTGAATTGCAGTGCCCTGAAGCTCCATTTTACAACTCGCTTTTTTGGGAGCTGGCCGCAAAAGCGCAGGATGGCTTCAGGCCCTGTTCTGCTTCCGGGGGGGAGGATGAGCCTCTGGTTAATTCTTCTTCCTGATGGGAAAATAGAGTGACCTGTGCCTGTCCCAACACCAAGAGCTAGTCTCTCACTGGTTCCCCATGTACCCGTTCATCCTCAGGACAAATTGCAACCTGTACGGAACAGGAGGTTAAAGGTGCTGATGCTCCAAGTAGGGAGATTGTTAGTAAAGCGGCTGGAATGGCGAACCCGGGCACAAGGAGAAGAGAAATGAGGTGCGTTTTAGAAACCTTTCCCCATCACATGGTGTACCATCTTTTTGTTTTCTCATGCATGTTTTCGATGTAGGAAGATGCCCTTGAACCTGGAGATTTGGGACGCATGCGATGGGTACCACGCAGTATTACTTTAAAGGGTCTGCGTTTGCTCACCCAACCTCAACAAACCTCTCAGCCCCAAGAGTGTCCACCCTTATGTCTCATCCAGCTGTGGGTCTAGATATGGTCAATCCAGGTTGCATCACAGCCCCTGAACGCATTGTGTAAGAATTTCTCTCTCTTTCATTGTCTTTGTTTCATGGGTTTGTAAAAGTAATTTATTTTTATAATGGGGTTTAGCTGCTTTTCACTGCTGTGTTTATGCCGCTTTACACCCACTTGACACACTAACAGAGAGATATCAATATATAGGTTTTAAGATTAATACTAGTCAGATATATTCTTGTGCGGTGAATAGGGCGTGTTGAGTCCAGTTCTCTGAGCAAGGAGTAGGTCTTGTCTATTACATATTGGGTTTATGGAACGGTATCTGAGCTAATTTGAAACCCTTGTTTTATGTATCACCCCACCTCACCTTTCCCGTTAAGCAGCTATAGTGTGTTTTCTGCATGTGTGACTCTGTTCTGTTTTGTAATTCAGTTCAAGTGTAACGGTTTTTACATTCCCTCTATAAGTGATACCTTATGAGAAGTGTCCTTTTCTGTGTGACTTATTTCACTTAGAATCGTCGTACCTAAATCCACTCATCATGCTGCTACTAGCCTTATGACATTGATTTCATGGCTGAGTGATATTCCATTGTACATAAGGACCACAACTTCTTTATCCATTATTCCCTTTCCTGGGATATTTAAGGTGGAATGAAGTGGAGGTCCTTGTCAACAGAGCAGCCCTAAACTTTGTGGTGCTTGTGTCTTACTGATTTTTCATTTTCCCAATTTATACCCCCATGAGTGGAAGTGCCCTATGCTCTCTAAGCTGTGTTTTTTAGATGTTTCCGGACACACCGTACACTTCTCCAGAGTGGCTGTTGGCAATTTACATCCCGCCCATCAGTGTAGCAAGGCTCCCATTTCTCCATGGCCTGTCCTGCATTTCTGGTTTTGAGACTTTTTTCAGCATGGCCCTTTTGACCGATGGGTAGCGAGTCTTCTTTGTAGCGCTGATTTGCCTTTCCAGGTTGCTTGGTTGGCCAAAAAGGGCGTATGCGTTTTTTCCTGAATATATTCAGGAAAAAACGCATACGCCCTTTTTGGCCAAGGGCATCATTGTCAACGTTTTGCCGCTTTTCATGTGCTTTAAAGGCGATTCGAATCTACCTCCTGAAATCTGTTTCCTGCAATTCTGCCTTGATTTCAAATCCTCTTCTTTGCCTTCCCTCAATGTATTTGTGGGCGAGAGTTATCATTTATAACTCTGCAGGTTTGTGAATTGCAGTGCCCTGAAGCTCCATTTTACAACTCGCTTTTTTGGGAGCTGGCCGCAAAAGCGCAGTATGGCTTCAGGCCCTGTTCTGCTTTCGGGGGCGATGATTAGCCTGTGGTTAATTCTTCTTCCTGATGGGAAAATAGAGTGACCTGTGCCTGTCCCAACACCAAGAGGTAGTCTCTCACTGGTTCCCTGTCTACCCGTTCATCCTCAGGACAAATTGCAATCTGTACAGAACAGGAGGTTAAAGGTGCTGATGCTCCAAGTAGGGAGATTGTTAGTAAAGCGGCTGGAATGGCGAACCCGGGCACAAGGAGAAGAGAAATGAGGTGCGTTTTAGAAACCTTTCCCCATCACATGGTGTACCATCTTTTTGTTTTCTCATGCATGTTTTCGATGTAGGAAGATGCCCTTGAACCTGGAGATTTGGGACCCATGCGATGGGTACCACGCAGTATTACTTTAAAGGGTCTGCGTTTGCTCACCCAACCTCACCAAACCTCTCAGCCCCAAGAGTGTCCACCCTTATGTCTCATCCAGCTGTGGGTCTAGATATGGTCAATCCAGGTTGCATCACAGCCCCTGAACGCATTGTGTAAGAATTTCTCTCTCTTTCAATGTCTTTGTTTCATGGGTTTGTAAAAGTAATTTATTTTTATAATGGGGTTTAGCTGCTTTTCACTGCTGTGTTTATGCCGCTTTACACCCACTTGACACACTAACAGAGAGATATCAATACATAGGTTTTAAGATTATTACTACTCAGATATATTCTTGTGCGGTGAATAGGGTGTGTTGAGTCCAGTTCTCTGAGCAAGGAGTAGGTCTTGTCTATTACATATTGGGTTTATGGAACGGTATCTGAGCTAATTTGAAACCCTTGTTTTATGTATCACCCCACCTCACCTTTCCCGTTAAGCAGCCATAGTGTGTTTTCTGCATGTGTGACTCTGTTCTGTTTTGTAATTCAGTTCAAGTGTGACGCTTTTGACATTCCCTCTATAAGTGATACCTTATGAGAAGTGTCCTTTTCTGTGTGACTTATTTCACTTAGAATCGTCGTACCTAAATCCACTCATCATGCTGCTACTAGCCTTATGACATTGATTTCATGGCTGAGTGATATTCCATTGTACATAAGGACCACAACTTCTTTATCCATTTTTCTCTTTCCTGGGATATTGAAGGTGGAATGAAGTGGAGGTCCTTGTCAACAGAGCAGCCCTAAACTTTGGGGTGCTTGTGTCTTGCTGATTTTTCATTTTCCCAATTTATACCCCCATGAGTGGAAGTGCCCTATGCTCTCTAAGCTGTGTTTTTTAGATGTTTCAGGACACACCTTACACTTCTCCAGAGTGGCTGTTGGCAATTTACATCCCGCCCATCAGTGTAGCAAGGCTCCCATTTCTCCATGGCCTGTCCTGCATTGCTGGTTTTGAGACTTTTTTCAGCATGGCCCTTTTGACCGATGGGTAGCGAGTCTTCTTTGTAGCGCTGATTTGCCTTTCCAGGTTGCTTGGTTGGCCAAAAACGGCGTATGCGTTTTTTCCTGAATATATTCAGGAAAAAACGCATACGCCCTTTTTGGCCAAGGGCATCATTGTCAACGTTTTGCCGCTTTTCATGTGCTTTAAAGGCGATTCGAATCTACCTCCTGAAATGTGTTTCCTGCAATTCTGCCTTGATTTCAAATCCTCTTCTTTGCCTTCCCTCAATGTATTTGTGGGCGAGAGTTATCATTTATAACTCTGCAGGTTTGTGAATTGCAGTGCCCTGAAGCTCCATTTTACAACTCGCTTTTTTGGGAGCTGGCCGCAAAAGCGCAGGATGGCTTCAGGCCCTGTTCTGCTTCCGGGGGGGAGGATGAGCCTCTGGTTAATTCTTCTTCCTGATGGGAAAATAGAGTGACCTGTGCCTGTCCCAACACCAAGAGCTAGTCTCTCACTGGTTCCCCATGTACCCGTTCATCCTCAGGACAAATTGCAACCTGTACGGAACAGGAGGTTAAAGGTGCTGATGCTCCAAGTAGGGAGATTGTTAGTAAAGCGGCTGGAATGGCGAACCCGGGCACAAGGAGAAGAGAAATGAGGTGCGTTTTAGAAACCTTTCCCCATCACATGGTGTACCATCTTTTTGTTTTCTCATGCATGTTTTCGATGTAGGAAGATGCCCTTGAACCTGGAGATTTGGGACGCATGCGATGGGTACCACGCAGTATTACTTTAAAGGGTCTGCGTTTGCTCACCCAACCTCAACAAACCTCTCAGCCCCAAGAGTGTCCACCCTTATGTCTCATCCAGCTGTGGGTCTAGATATGGTCAATCCAGGTTGCATCACAGCCCCTGAACGCATTGTGTAAGAATTTCTCTCTCTTTCATTGTCTTTGTTTCATGGGTTTGTAAAAGTAATTTATTTTTATAATGGGGTTTAGCTGCTTTTCACTGCTGTGTTTATGCCGCTTTACACCCACTTGACACACTAACAGAGAGATATCAATATATAGGTTTTAAGATTAATACTAGTCAGATATATTCTTGTGCGGTGAATAGGGTGTGTTGAGTCCAGTTCTCTGAGCAATGAGTAGGTCTTGTCTATTACATATTGGGTTTATGGAACGGTATCTGAGCTAATTTGAAACACTTGTTTTATGTATCACCCCACCTCACCTTTCCCGTTAAGCAGCCATAGTGTGTTTTCTGCATGTGTGACTCTGTTCTGTTTTGTAATTCAGTTCAAGTGTAACGCTTTTGACATTCCCTCTATAAGTGATACCTTATGAGAAGTGTCCTTTTCTGTGTGACTTATTTCACTTAGAATCGTCGTACCTAAATCCACTCATCATGCTGCTACTAGCCTTATGACATTGATTTCATGGCTGAGTGATATTCCATTGTACATAAGGACCACAACTTCTTTATCCATTTTTCTCTTTCCTGGGATATTGAAGGTGGAATGAAGTGGAGGTCCTTGTCAACAGAGCAGCCCTAAACTTTGGGGTGCTTGTGTCTTGCTGATTTTTCATTTTCCCAATTTATACCCCCATGAGTGGAAGTGCCCTATGCTCTCTAAGCTGTGTTTTTTAGATGTTTCAGGACACACCGTACACTTCTCCAGAGTGGCTGTTGGCAATTTACATCCCGCCCATCAGTGTAGCAAGGCTCCCATTTCTCCATGGCCTGTCCTGCATTTCTGGTTTTGAGACTTTATTCAGCATGGCCCTTTTGACCGATGGGTAGCGAGTCTTCTTTGTAGCGCTGATTTGCCTTTCCAGGTTGCATGGTTGTCCAAAAAGGGCGTATGCGTTTTTTCCTGAATATATTCAGGAAAAAACGCATACGCCCTTTTTGGCCAAGGGCATCATTGTCAACGTTTTGCCGCTTTTCATGTGCTTTAAAGGCGATTCGAATCTACCTCCTGAAATCTGTTTCCTGCAATTCGGCCTTGATTTCAAATCCTCTTCTTTGCCTTCCCTCAATATATTTGTGGACGAGAGTTATCATTTATAACTCTGCAGGTTTGTGAATTGCAGTGCCCTGAAGCTCCATTTTGCAACTCGCATTTTTGGGAGCTGGCCTCAAAAGCGCAGGATGGCTTCAGGCCCTGTTCTGCTTTCGGGGGGGAGGATGAGCCTGTGGTTAATTCTTATTCCTGATTGGAAAATAGTGTGACCTGTGCCTGTCCCAACACCAAGAGCTAGTCTCTCACTGGTTCCCCATGTACCCGTTCATCCTCAGGACAAATTGCAACCTGTACGGAACAGGAGGTTAAAGGTGCTGATGCTCCAAGTAGGGAGATTGTTAGTAAAGCGGCTGGAATGGCGAACCCGGGCACAAGGAGAAGAGAAATGAGGTGCGTTTTAGAAACCTTTCCCCATCACATGGTGTACCATCTTTTTGTTTTCTCATGCATGTTTTCGATGTAGGAAGATGCCCTTGAACCTGGAGATTTGGGTCCCATGGGATGGGTACCACGCAGTAGTACTTTAAAGGGTCTGCGTTTGCTCACCCAACCTCACCAAACCTCTCAGCCCCAAGAGTGTCCACCCTTATGTCTCATCCAGCTGTGGGTCTAGATATGGTCAATCCAGGTTGCATCACAGCCCCTGAACGCATTGTGTAAGAATTTCTCTCTCTTTCACTGTCTTTGTTTCATGGGTTTGTAAAAGTAATTTATTTTTATAATGGGGTTTAGCTGCTTTTCACTGCTGTGTTTATGCCGCTTTACACCCACTTGACACACTAACAGAGAGATATCAATATATAGGTTTTAAGATTAATACTAGTCAGATATATTCTTGTGCGGTGAATAGGGCGTGTTGAGTCCAGTTCTCTGAGCAAGGAGTAGGTCTTGTCTATTACATATTGGGTTTATGGAACGGTATCTGAGCTAATTTGAAACCCTTGTTTTATGTATCACCCCACCTCACCTTTCCCGTTAAGCAGCTATAGTGTGTTTTCTGCATGTGTGACTCTGTTCTGTTTTGTAATTCAGTTCAAGTGTAACGGTTTTTACATTCCCTCTATAAGTGATACCTTATGAGAAGTGTCCTTTTCTGTGTGACTTATTTCACTTAGAATCGTCGTACCTAAATCCACTCATCATGCTGCTACTAGCCTTATGACATTGATTTCATGGCTGAGTGATATTCCATTGTACATAAGGACCACAACTTCTTTATCCATTATTCCCTTTCCTGGGATATTTAAGGTGGAATGAAGTGGAGGTCCTTGTCAACAGAGCAGCCCTAAACTTTGTGGTGCTTGTGTCTTACTGATTTTTCATTTTCCCAATTTATACCCCCATGAGTGGAAGTGCCCTATGCTCTCTAAGCTGTGTTTTTTAGATGTTTCAGGACACACCGTACACTTCTCCAGAGTGGCTGTTGGCAATTTACATCCCGCCCATCAGTGTAGCAAGGCTCCCATTTCTCCATGGCCTGTCCTGCATTTCTGGTTTTGACACTTTTTTCAGCATGGCCCTTTTGACCGATGGGTAGCGAGTCTTCTTTGTAGCGCTGATTTGCCTTTCCAGGTTGCTTGGTTGGCCAAAAACGGCGTATGCGTTTTTTCCTGAATATATTCAGGAAAAAACGCATACGCCCTTTTTGGCCAAGGGCATCATTGTCAACGTTTTGCCGCTTTTCATGTGCTTTAAAGGCGATTCGAATCTACCTCCTGAAATCTGTTTCCTGCAATTCTGCCTTGATTTCAAATCCTCTTCTTTGCCTTCCCTCAATGTATTTGTGGGCGAGAGTTATCATTTATAACTCTGCAGGTTTGTGAATTGCAGTGCCCTGAAGCTCCATTTTACAACTCGCTTTTTTGGGAGCTGGCCGCAAAAGCGCAGTATGGCTTCAGGCCCTGTTCTGCTTTCGGGGGCGATGATTAGCCTGTGGTTAATTCTTCTTCCTGATGGGAAAATAGAGTGACCTGTGCCTGTCCCAACACCAAGAGCTAGTCTCTCACTGGTTCCCTGTCTACCCGTTCATCCTCAGGACAAATTGCAACCTGTACAGAACAGGAGGTTAAAGGTGCTGATGCTCCAAGTAGGGAGATTGTTAGTAAAGCGGCTGGAATGGCGAACCCGGGCACAAGGAGAAGAGAAATGAGGTGCGTTTTAGAAACCTTTCCCCATCACATGGTGTACCATCTTTTTGTTTTCTCATGCATGTTTTCGATGTAGGAAGATGCCCTTGAACCTGGAGATTTGGGACCCATGCGATGGGTACCACGCAGTATTACTTTAAAGGGTCTGCGTTTGCTCACCCAACCTCACCAAACCTCTCAGCCCCAAGAGTGTCCACCCTTATGTCTCATCCAGCTGTGGGTCTAGATATGGTCAATCCAGGTTGCATCACAGCCCCTGAACGCATTGTGTAAGAATTTCTCTCTCTTTCAATGTCTTTGTTTCATGGGTTTGTAAAAGTAATTTATTTTTATAATGGGGTTTAGCTGCTTTTCACTGCTGTGTTTATGCCGCTTTACACCCACTTGACACACTAACAGAGAGATATCAATACATAGGTTTTAAGATTATTACTAGTCAGATATATTCTTGTGCGGTGAATAGGGTGTGTTGAGTCCAGTTCTCTGAGCAATGAGTAGGTCTTGTCTATTACATATTGGGTTTATGGAACGGTATCTGAGCTAATTTGAAACCCTTGTTTTATGTATCACCCCACCTCACCTTTCCCGTTAAGCAGCCATAGTGTGTTTTCTGCATGTGTGACTCTGTTCTGTTTTGTAATTCAGTTCAAGTGTAACGCTTTTGACATTCCCTCTATAAGTGATACCTTATGAGAAGTGTCCTTTTCTGTGTGACTTATTTCACTTAGAATCGTCGTACCTAAATCCACTCATCATGCTGCTACTAGCCTTATGACATTGATTTCATGGCTGAGTGATATTCCATTGTACATAAGGACCACAACTTCTTTATCCATTTTTCTCTTTCCTGGGATATTGAAGGTGGAATGAAGTGGAGGTCCTTGTCAACAGAGCAGCCCTAAACTTTGGGGTGCTTGTGTCTTGCTGATTTTTCATTTTCCCAATTTATACCCCCATGAGTGGAAGTGCCCTATGCTCTCTAAGCTGTGTTTTTTAGATGTTTCAGGACACACCTTACACTTCCCCAGAGTGGCTGTTGGCAATTTACATCCCGCCCATCAGTGTAGCAAGGCTCCCATTTCTCCATGGCCTGTCCTGCATTGCTGGTTTTGAGACTTTTTTCAGCATGGCCCTTTTGACCGATGGGTAGCGAGTCTTCTTTGTAGCGCTGATTTGCCTTTCCAGGTTGCTTGGTTGGCCAAAAACGGCGTATGCGTTTTTTCCTGAATATATTCAGGAAAAAACGCATACGCCCTTTTTGGCCAAGGGCATCATTGTCAACGTTTTGCCGCTTTTCATGTGCTTTAAAGGCGATTCGAATCTACCTCCTGAAATGTGTTTCCTGCAATTCTGCCTTGATTTCAAATCCTCTTCTTTGCCTTCCCTCAATGTATTTGTGGGCGAGAGTTATCATTTATAACTCTGCAGGTTTGTGAATTGCAGTGCCCTGAAGCTCCATTTTACAACTCGCTTTTTTGGGAGCTGGCCGCAAAAGCGCAGGATGGCTTCAGGCCCTGTTCTGCTTCCGGGGGGGAGGATGAGCCTCTGGTTAATTCTTCTTCCTGATGGGAAAATAGAGTGACCTGTGCCTGTCCCAACACCAAGAGCTAGTCTCTCACTGGTTCCCCATGTACCCGTTCATCCTCAGGACAAATTGCAACCTGTACGGAACAGGAGGTTAAAGGTGCTGATGCTCCAAGTAGGGAGATTGTTAGTAAAGCGGCTGGAATGGCGAACCCGGGCACAAGGAGAAGAGAAATGAGGTGCGTTTTAGAAACCTTTCCCCATCACATGGTGTACCATCTTTTTGTTTTCTCATGCATGTTTTCGATGTAGGAAGATGCCCTTGAACCTGGAGATTTGGGACGCATGCGATGGGTACCACGCAGTATTACTTTAAAGGGTCTGCGTTTGCTCACCCAACCTCAACAAACCTCTCAGCCCCAAGAGTGTCCACCCTTATGTCTCATCCAGCTGTGGGTCTAGATATGGTCAATCCAGGTTGCATCACAGCCCCTGAACGCATTGTGTAAGAATTTCTCTCTCTTTCATTGTCTTTGTTTCATGGGTTTGTAAAAGTAATTTATTTTTATAATGGGGTTTAGCTGCTTTTCACTGCTGTGTTTATGCCGCTTTACACCCACTTGACACACTAACAGAGAGATATCAATATATAGGTTTTAAGATTAATACTAGTCAGATATATTCTTGTGCGGTGAATAGGGTGTGTTGAGTCCAGTTCTCTGAGCAATGAGTAGGTCTTGTCTATTACATATTGGGTTTATGGAACGGTATCTGAGCTAATTTGAAACACTTGTTTTATGTATCACCCCACCTCACCTTTCCCGTTAAGCAGCCATAGTGTGTTTTCTGCATGTGTGACTCTGTTCTGTTTTGTAATTCAGTTCAAGTGTAACGCTTTTGACATTCCCTCTATAAGTGATACCTTATGAGAAGTGTCCTTTTCTGTGTGACTTATTTCACTTAGAATCGTCGTACCTAAATCCACTCATCATGCTGCTACTAGCCTTATGACATTGATTTCATGGCTGAGTGATATTCCATTGTACATAAGGACCACAACTTCTTTATCCATTTTTCTCTTTCCTGGGATATTGAAGGTGGAATGAAGTGGAGGTCCTTGTCAACAGAGCAGCCCTAAACTTTGGGGTGCTTGTGTCTTGCTGATTTTTCATTTTCCCAATTTATACCCCCATGAGTGGAAGTGCCCTATGCTCTCTAAGCTGTGTTTTTTAGATGTTTCAGGACACACCGTACACTTCTCCAGAGTGGCTGTTGGCAATTTACATCCCGCCCATCAGTGTAGCAAGGCTCCCATTTCTCCATGGCCTGTCCTGCAT
Organism: Balaenoptera ricei; assembly: GCF_028023285.1. Taxonomy (NCBI): domain Eukaryota; kingdom Metazoa; phylum Chordata; class Mammalia; order Artiodactyla; family Balaenopteridae; genus Balaenoptera; species Balaenoptera ricei. The sequence goes on from NW_026777650.1 coordinate 25,892, forward strand.
TTCTGGTTTTGAGACTTTATTCAGCATGGCCCTTTTGACCGATGGGTAGCGAGTCTTCTTTGTAGCCCTGATTTGCCTTTCCAGGTTGCATGGTTGTCCAAAAAGGGCGTATGCGTTTTTTCCTGAATATATTCAGGAAAAAACGCATACGCCCTTTTTGGCCAAGGGCATCATTGTCAACGTTTTGCCGCTTTTCATGTGCTTTAAAGGCGATTCGAATCTACCTCCTGAAATCTGTTTCCTGCAATTCGGCCTTGATTTCAAATCCTCTTCTTTGCCTTCCCTCAATATATTTGTGGACGAGAGTTATCATTTATAACTCTGCAGGTTTGTGAATTGCAGTGCCCTGAAGCTCCATTTTACAACTCGCTTTTTTGGGTGCTGGCCGCAAAAGCGCAGGATGGCTTCAGGCCCTGTTCTGCTTTCGGGGGCGATGATTAGCCTGTGGTTAATTCTTATTCCTGATGGGAAAATAGAGTGACCTGTGCCTGTCCCAACACCAAGAGCTAGTCTCTCACTGGTTCCCCGTCTACCCGTTCATCCTCAGGGCAAATTGCAACCTGTACAGAACAGGAGGTTAAAGGTGCTGATGCTCCAAGTAGGGAGATTGTTAGTAAAGCGGCTGGAATGGTGAACCCGGGCACAAGGAGAAGAGAAATGAGGTGCGTTTTAGAAACCTTTCCCCATCACATGGTGTACCATCTTTTCGTTTTCTCATGCATGTTTTCGATGTAGGAAGATGCCCTTGAACCTGGAGATTTGGGACCCATGCGATGGGTACCACGCAGTAGCACTTTAAAGTGTCTGCGTTTGCTCACCCAACCTCACCAAACCTCTCAGCCCCAAGAGTGTCCACCCTTATGTCTCATCCAGCTGTGGGTCTAGATATGGTCAATCCAGGTTGCATCACAGCCCCTGAACGCATTGTGTAAGAATTTCTCTCTCTTTCATTGTCTTTGTTTCATGGGTTTGTAAAAGTAATTTATTTTTATAATGGGGTTTAGCTGCTTTTCACTGCTGTGTTTATGCCGCTTTACACCCACTTGACACACTAACAGAGAGATATCAATACATAGGTTTTAAGATTATTACTAGTCAGATATATTCTTGTGCGGTGAATAGGGTGTGTTGAGTCCAGTTCTCTGAGCAAGGAGTAGGTCTTGTCTATTACATATTGGGTTTATGGAACGGTATCTGAGCTAATTTGAAACCCTTGTTTTATGTATCACCCCACCTCACCTTTCCCGTTAAGCAGCCATAGTGTGTTTTCTGCATGTGTGACTCTGTTCTGTTTTGTAATTCAGTTCAAGTGTGACGCTTTTGACATTCCCTCTATAAGTGATACCTTATGAGAAGTGTCCTTTTCTGTGTGACTTATTTCACTTAGAATCGTCGTACCTAAATCCACTCATCATGCTGCTACTAGCCTTATGACATTGATTTCATGGCTGAGTGATATTCCATTGTACATAAGGACCACAACTTCTTTATCCATTTTTCTCTTTCCTGGGATATTGAAGGTGGAATGAAGTGGAGGTCCTTGTCAACAGAGCAGCCCTAAACTTTGGGGTGCTTGTGTCTTGCTGATTTTTCATTTTCCCAATTTATACCCCCATGAGTGGAAGTGCCCTATGCTCTCTAAGCTGTGTTTTTTAGATGTTTCAGGACACACCGTACACTTCTCCAGAGTGGCTGTTGGCAATTTACATCCCGCCCATCAGTGTAGCAAGGCTCCCATTTCTCCATGGCCTGTCCTGCATTGCTGGTTTTGAGACTTTTTTCAGCATGGCCCTTTTGACCGATGGGTAGCGAGTCTTCTTTGTAGCGCTGATTTGCCTTTCCAGGTTGCTTGGTTGGCCAAAAAGGGCGTATGCGTTTTTTCCTGAATATATTCAGGAAAAAACGCATACGCCCTTTTTGGCCAAGGGCATCATTGTCAACGTTTTGCCGCTTTTCATGTGCTTTAAAGGCGATTCGAATCTACCTCCTGAAATCTGTTTCCTGCAATTCTGCCTTGATTTCAAATCCTCTTCTTTGCCTTCCCTCAATATATTTGTGGACGAGAGTTATCATTTATAACTCTGCAGGTTTGTGAATTGCAGTGCCCTGAAGCTCCATTTTACAACTCGCATTTTTGGGAGCTGGCCTCAAAAGCGCAGGATGGCTTCAGGCCCTGTTCTGCTTCCGGGGGGGAGGATGAGCCTGTGGTTAATACTTATTCCTGATTGGAAAATAGTGTGACCTGTGCCTGTCCGAACACCAAGAGCTAGTCTCTCACTGGTTCCCCATGTACCCGTTCATCCTCAGGACAAATTGCAACCTGTACGGAACAGGAGGTTAAAGGTGCTGATGCTCCAAGTAGGGAGATTGTTAGTAAAGCGGCTGGAATGGCGAACCCGGGCACAAGGAGAAGAGAAATGAGGTGCGTTTTAGAAACCTTTCCCCATCACATGGTGTACCATCTTTTTGTTTTCTCATGCATGATTTCGATGTAGGAAGATGCCCTTGAACCTGGAGATTTGGGACCCATGCGATGGGTACCACGCAGTATTACTTTAAAGGGTCTGCGTTTGCTCACCCAACCTCACCAAACCTCTCAGCCCCAAGAGTGTCCACCCTTATGTCTCATCCAGCTGTGGGTCTAGATATGGTCAATCCAGGTTGCATCACAGCCCCTGAACGCATTGTGTAAGAATTTCTCTCTCTTTCATTGTCTTTGTTTCATGGGTTTGTAAAAGTAATTTATTTTTATAATGGGGTTTAGCTGCTTTTCACTGCTGTGTTTATGCCGCTTTACACCCACTTGACACACTAACAGAGAGATATCAATACATAGGTTTTAAGATTATTACTAGTCAGATATATTCTTGTGCGGTGAATAGGGTGTGTTGAGTCCAGTTCTCTGAGCAAGGAGTAGGTCTTGTCTATTACATATTGGGTTTATGGAACGGTATCTGAGCTAATTTGAAACCCTTGTTTTATGTATCACCCCACCTCACCTTTCCCGTTAAGCAGCCATAGTGTGTTTTCTGCATGTGTGACTCTGTTCTGTTTTGTAATTCAGTTCAAGTGTAACGCTTTTGACATTCGCTCTATAAGTGATACCTTATGAGAAGTGTCCTTTTCTGTGTGACTTATTTCACTTAGAATCGTCGTACCTAAATCCACTCATCATGCTGCTACTAGCCTTATGACATTGATTTCATGGCTGAGTGATATTCCATTGTACATAAGGACCACAACTTCTTTATCCATTTTTCTCTTTCCTGGGATATTGAAGGTGGAATGAAGTGGAGGTCCTTGTCAACAGAGCAGCCCTAAACTTTGGGGTGCTTGTGTCTTGCTGATTTTTCATTTTCCCAATTTATACCCCCATGAGTGGAAGTGCCCTATGCTCTCTAAGCTGTGTTTTTTAGATGTTTCAGGACACACCGTACACTTCTCCAGAGTGGCTGTTGGCAATTTACATCCCGCCCATCAGTGTAGCAAGGCTCCCATTTCTCCATGGCCTGTCCTGCATTTCTGGTTTTGAGACTTTATTCAGCATGGCCCTTTTGACCGATGGGTAGCGAGTCTTCTTTGTAGCCCTGATTTACCTTTCCAGGTTGCTTGTTTGGCCAAAAAGGGCGTATGCGTTTTTTCCTGAATATATTCAGGAAAAAACGCATACGCCCTTTTTGGCCAAGGGCATCATTGTCAACGTTTTGCCGCTTTTCATGTGCTTTAAAGGCGATTCGAATCTACCTCCTGAAATCTGTTTCCTGCAATTCTGCCTTGATTTCAAATCCTCTTCTTTGCCTTCCCTCAATACATTTGTGGACGAGAGTTATCATTTATAACTCTGCAGGTTTGTGAATTGCAGTGCCCTGAAGCTCCATTTTACAACTCGCTTTTTTGGGAGCTGGCCGCAAAAGCGCAGGATGGCTTCAGGCCCTGTTCTGCTTTCGGGGGCGATGATTAGCCTGTGGTTAATTCTTCTTCCTGATGGGAAAATAGAGTGACCTGTGCCTGTCCCAACACCAAGAGCTAGTCTCTCACTGGTTCCCCATGTACCCGTTCATCCTCAGGACAAATTGCAACCTGTACGGAACAGGAGGTTAAAGGTGCTGATGCTCCAAGTAGGGAGATTGTTAGTAAAGCGGCTGGAATGGCGAACCCGGGCACAAGGAGAAGAGAAATGAGGTGCGTTTTAGAAACCTTTCCCCATCACATGGTGTACCATCTTTTTGTTTTCTCATGCATGTTTTCGATGTAGGAAGATGCCCTTGAACCTGGAGATTTGGGACCCATGCGATGGGTACCACGCAGTATTACTTTAAAGGGTCTGCGTTTGCTCACCCAACCTCACCAAACCTCTCAGCCCCAAGAGTGTCCACCCTTATGTCTCATCCAGCTGTGGGTCTAGATATGGTCAATCCAGGTTGCATCACAGCCCCTGAACGCATTGTGTAAGAATTTCTCTCTCTTTCATTGTCTTTGTTTCATGGGTTTGTAAAAGTAATTTATTTTTATAATGGGGTTTAGCTGCTTTTCACTGCTGTGTTTATGCCGCTTTACACCCACTTGACACACTAACAGAGAGATATCAATACATAGGTTTTAAGATTATTACTAGTCAGATATATTCTTGTGCGGTGAATAGGGTGTGTTGAGTCCAGTTCTCTGAGCAAGGAGTAGGTCTTGTCTATTACATATTGGGTTTATGGAACGGTATCTGAGCTAATTTGAAACCCTTGTTTTATGTATCACCCCACCTCACCTTTCCCGTTAAGCAGCCATAGTGTGTTTTCTGCATGTGTGACTCTGTTCTGTTTTGTAATTCAGTTCAAGTGTAACGCTTTTGACATTCGCTCTATAAGTGATACCTTATGAGAAGTGTCCTTTTCTGTGTGACTTATTTCACTTAGAATCGTCGTACCTAAATCCACTCATCATGCTGCTACTAGCCTTATGACATTGATTTCATGGCTGAGTGATATTCCATTGTACATAAGGACCACAACTTCTTTATCCATTTTTCTCTTTCCTGGGATATTGAAGGTGGAATGAAGTGGAGGTCCTTGTCAACAGAGCAGCCCTAAACTTTGGGGTGCTTGTGTCTTGCTGATTTTTCATTTTCCCAATTTATACCCCCATGAGTGGAAGTGCCCTATGCTCTCTAAGCTGTGTTTTTTAGATGTTTCAGGACACACCGTACACTTCTCCAGAGTGGCTGTTGGCAATTTACATCCCGCCCATCAGTGTAGCAAGGCTCCCATTTCTCCATGGCCTGTCCTGCATTTCTGGTTTTGAGACTTTATTCAGCATGGCCCTTTTGACCGATGGGTAGCGAGTCTTCTTTGTAGCCCTGATTTACCTTTCCAGGTTGCTTGTTTGGCCAAAAAGGGCGTATGCGTTTTTTCCTGAATATATTCAGGAAAAAACGCATACGCCCTTTTTGGCCAAGGGCATCATTGTCAACGTTTTGCCGCTTTTCATGTGCTTTAAAGGCGATTCGAATCTACCTCCTGAAATCTGTTTCCTGCAATTCTGCCTTGATTTCAAATCCTCTTCTTTGCCTTCCCTCAATACATTTGTGGACGAGAGTTATCATTTATAACTCTGCAGGTTTGTGAATTGCAGTGCCCTGAAGCTCCATTTTACAACTCGCTTTTTTGGGAGCTGGCCGCAAAAGCGCAGGATGGCTTCAGGCCCTGTTCTGCTTTCGGGGGCGATGATTAGCCTGTGGTTAATTCTTCTTCCTGATGGGAAAATAGAGTGACCTGTGCCTGTCCCAACACCAAGAGCTAGTCTCTCACTGGTTTCCCGTGTACCCGTTCATCCTCAGGACAAATTGCAACCTGTAGAGAACAGGAGGTTAAAGGTGCTGATGCTCCAAGTAGGGAGATTGTTAGTAAAGCGGCTGGAATGGCGAACCCGGGCACAAGGAGAAGAGAAATGAGGTGCGTTTTAGAAACCTTTCCCCATCACATGGTGTACCATCTTTTTGTTTTCTCATGCATGTTTTCGATGTAGGAAGATGCCCTTGAACCTGGAGATTTGGGACGCATGCGATGGGTACCACGCAGTATTACTTTAAAGGGTCTGCGTTTGCTCACCCAACCTCACCAAACCTCTCAGCCCCAAGAGTGTCCACCCTTATGTCTCATCCAGCTGTGGGTCTAGATATGGTCAATCCAGGTTGCATCACAGCCCCTGAACGCATTGTGTAAGAATTTCTCTCTCTTTCATTGTCTTTGTTTCATGGGTTTGTAAAAGTAATTTATTTTTATAATGGGGTTTAGCTGCTTTTCACTGCTGTGTTTATGCCGCTTTACACCCACTTGACACACTAACAGAGAGATATCAATACATAGGTTTTAAGATTATTACTAGTCAGATATATTTTTGTGCGGTGAATAGGGTGTGTTGAGTCCAGTTCTCTGAGCAAGGAGTAGGTCTTGTCTATTACATATTGGGTTTATGGAACGGTATCTGAGCTAATTTGAAACCCTTGTTTTATGTATCACCCCACCTCACCTTTCCCGTTAAGCAGCCATAGTGTGTTTTCTGCATGTGTGACTCTGTTCTGTTTTGTAATTCAGTTCAAGTGTAACGCTTTTTACATTCCCTCTATAAGTGATACCTTATGAGAAGTGTCCTTTTCTGTGTGACTTATTTCACTTAGAATCGTCGTACCTAAATCCACTCATCATGCTGCTACTAGCCTTATGACATTGATTTCATGGCTGAGTGATATTCCATTGTACATAAGGACCACAACTTCTTTATCCATTTTTCTCTTTCCTGGGATATTGAAGGTGGAATGAAGTGGAGGTCCTTGTCAACAGAGCAGCCCTAAACTTTGGGGTGCTTGTGTCTTGCTGATTTTTCATTTTCCCAATTTATACCCCCATGAGTGGAAGTGCCCTATGCTCTCTAAGCTGTGTTTTTTAGATGTTTCAGGACACACCGTACACTTCTCCAGAGTGGCTGTTGGCAATTTACATCCCGCCCATCAGTGTAGCAAGGCTCCCATTTCTCCATGGCCTGTCCTGCATTTCTGGTTTTGAGACTTTATTCAGCATGGCCCTTTTGACCGATGGGTAGCGAGTCTTCTTTGTAGCCCTGATTTACCTTTCCAGGTTGCTTGTTTGGCCAAAAAGGGCGTATGCGTTTTTTCCTGAATATATTCAGGAAAAAACGCATACGCCCTTTTTGGCCAAGGGCATCATTGTCAACGTTTTGCCGCTTTTCATGTGCTTTAAAGGCGATTCGAATCTACCTCCTGAAATCTGTTTCCTGCAATTCGGCCTTGATTTGAAATCCTCTTCTTTGCCTTCCCTCAATATATTTGTGGACGAGAGTTATCATTTATAACTCTGCAGGTTTGTGAATTGCAGTGCCCTGAAGCTCCATTTTACAACTCGCTTTTTTGGGAGCTGGCCGCAAAAGCGCAGGATGGCTTCAGGCCCTGTTCTGCTTTCGGGGGCGATGATTAGCCTGTGGTTAATTCTTCTTCCTGATGGGAAAATAGAGTGACCTGTGCCTGTCCCAACACCAAGAGCTAGTCTCTCACTGGTTCCCCGTCTACCCGTTCATCCTCAGGACAAATTGCAACCTGTACAGAACAGGAGGTTAAAGGTGCTGATGCTCCAAGTAGGGAGATTGTTAGTAAAGCGGCTGGAATGGCGAACCCGGGCACAAGGAGAAGAGAAATGAGGTGCGTTTTAGAAACCTTTCCCCATCACATGGTGTACCATCTTTTTGTTTTCTCATGCATGTTTTCGATGTAGGAAGATGCCCTTGAACCTGGAGATTTGGGTCCCATGGGATGGGTACCACGCAGTAGTACTTTAAAGGGTCTGCGTTTGCTCACCCAACCTCACCAAACCTCTCAGCCCCAAGAGTGTCCACCCTTATGTCTCATCCAGCTGTGGGTCTAGATATGGTCAATCCAGGTTGCATCACAGCCCCTGAACGCATTGTGTAAGAATTTCTGTCTCTTTCACTGTCTTTGTTTCATGGGTTTTTCAAAGTAATTTATTTTTATAATGGGGTTTAGCTGCTTTTCACTGCTGTGTTTATGCCGCTTTACACCCACTTGACACACTAACAGAGAGATATCAATACATAGGTTTTAAGATTATTACTAGTCAGATATATTCTTGTGCAGTGAATAGGGTGTGTTGAGTCCAGTTCTCTGAGCAAGGAGTAGGTCTTGTCTATTACATATTGGGTTTATGGAACGGTATCTGAGCTAATTTGAAACCCTTGTTTTATGTATCACCCCACCTCACCTTTCCCGTTAAGCAGCCATAGTGTGTTTTCTGCATGTGTGACTCTGTTCTGTTTTGTAATTGAGTTCAAGTGTGACGCTTTTGACATTCCCTCTATAAGTGATACCTTATGAGAAGTGTCCTTTTCTGTGTGACTTATTTCACTTAGAATCGTCGTACCTAAATCCACTCATCATGCTGCTACTAGCCTTATGACATTGATTTCATGGCTGAGTGATATTCCATTGTACATAAGGACCACAACTTCTTTATCCATTTTTCTCTTTCCTGGGATATTGAAGGTGGAATGAAGTGGAGGTCCTTGTCAACAGAGCAGCCCTAAACTTTGGGGTGCTTGTGTCTTGCTGATTTTTCATTTTCCCAATTTATACCCCCATGAGTGGAAGTGCCCTATGCTCTCTAAGCTGTGTTTTTTAGATGTTTCAGGACACACCGTACACTTCTCCAGAGTGGCTGTTGGCAATTTACATCCCGCCCATCAGTGTAGCAAGGCTCCCATTTCTCCATGGCCTGTCCTGCATTTCTGGTTTTGAGACTTTATTCAGCATGGCCCTTTTGACCGATGGGTAGCGAGTCTTCTTTGTAGCCCTGATTTACCTTTCCAGGTTGCTTGTTTGGCCAAAAAGGGGGTATGCGTTTTTTCCTGAATATATTCAGGAAAAAACGCATACGCCCTTTTTGGCCAAGGGCATCATTGTCAACGTTTTGCCGCTTTTCATGTGCTTTAAAGGCGATTCGAATCTACCTCCTGAAATCTGTTTCCTGCAATTCGGCCTTGATTTCAAATCCTCTTCTTTGCCTTCCCTCAATATATTTGTGGATGAGAGTTATCATTTATAACTCTGCAGGTTTGTGAATTGCAGTGCCCTGAAGCTCCATTTTACAACTCGCTTTTTTGGGAGCTGGCCGCAAAAGCGCAGGATGGCTTCAGGCCCTGTTCTGCTTTCGGGGGCGATGATTAGCCTGTGGTTAATTCTTCTTCCTGATGGGAAAATAGAGTGACCTGTGCCTGTCCCAACACCAAGAGCTAGTCTCTCACTGGTTCCCCGTCTACCCGTTCATCCTCAGGACAAATTGCAACCTGTACAGAACAGGAGGTTAAAGGTGCTGATGCTCCAAGTAGGGAGATTGTTAGTAAAGCGGCTGGAATGGCAAACCCGGGCACAAGGAGAAGAGAAATGAGGTGCGTTTTAGAAACCTTTCCCCATCACATGGTGTACCATCTTTTTGTTTTCTCATGCATGTTTTCGATGTAGGAAGATCCCCTTGAACCTGGAGATTTGGGACGCATGCGATGGGTACCACGCAGTATTACTTTAAAGGGTCTGCGTTTGCTCACCCAACCTCACCAAACCTCTCAGCCCCAAGAGTGTCCACCCTTATGTCTCATCCAGCTGTGGGTCTAGATATGGTCAATCCAGGTTGCATCACAGCCCCTGAACGCATTGTGTAAGAATTTCTCTCTCTTTCACTGTCTTTGTTTCATGGGTTTGTAAAAATAATTTATTTTTATAATGGGGTTTAGCTGCTTTTCACTGCTGTGTTTATGCCGCTTTACACCCACTTGACACACTAACAGAGAGATATCAATACATAGGTTTTAAGATTATTACTAGTCAGATATATTCTTGTGCGGTGAATAGGGTGTGTTGAGTCCAGTTCTCTGAGCAAGGAGTACGTCTTGTCTATTACATATTGGGTTTATGGAACGGTATCTGAGCTAATTTGAAACCCTTGTTTTATGTATCACCCCACCTCACCTTTCCCGTTAAGCAGCCATAGTGTGTTTTCTGCATGTGTGACTCTGTTCTGTTTTGTAATTCAGTTCAAGTGTAACGCTTTTGACATTCCCTGTATAAGTGATACCTTATGAGAAGTGTCCTTTTCTGTGTGACTTATTTCACTTAGAATCGTCGTACCTAAATCCACTCATCATGCTGCTACTAGCCTTATGACATTGATTTCATGGCTGAGTGATATTCCATTGTACATAAGGACCACAACTTCTTTATCCATTTTTCTCTTTCCTGGGATATTGAAGGTGGAATGAAGTGGAGGTCCTTGTCAACAGAGCAGCCCTAAACTTTGGGGTGCTTGTGTCTTGCTGATTTTTCATTTTCCCAATTTATACCCCCATGAGTGGAAGTGCCCTATGCTCTCTAGGCTGTGTTTTTTAGATGTTTCAGGACACACCGTACACTTCTCCAGAGTGGCTGTTGGCAATTTACATCCCGCCCATCAGTGTAGCAAGGCTCCCATTTCTCCATGGCCTGTCCTGCATTTCTGGTTTTGAGACTTTATTCAGCATGGCCCTTTTGACCGATGGGTATCGAGTCTTCTTTGTAGCCCTGATTTGCCTTTCCAGGTTGCTTGGTTGGCCAAAAAGGGCGTATGCGTTTTTTCCTGAATATATTCAGGAAAAAACGCATACGCCCTTTTTGGCCAAGGGCATCATTGTCAACGTTTTGCCGCTTTTCATGTGCTTTAAAGGCGATTCGAATCTACCTCCTGAAATCTGTTTCCTGCAATTCGGCCTTGATTACAAATCCTCTTCTTTGCCTTCCCTCAATATATTTGTGGACGAGAGTTATCATTTATAACTCTGCAGGTTTGTGAATTGCAGTGCCCTGAAGCTCCATTTTACAACTCGCTTTTTTGGGAGCTGGCCGCAAAAGTGCAGGATGGCTTCAGGCCCTGTTCTGCTTTCGGGGGCGATGATTAGCCTGTGGTTAATTCTTCTTCCTGATGGGAAAATAGAGTGACCTGTGCCTGTCCCAACACCAAGAGCTAGTCTCTCACTGGTTCCCCGTCTACCCGTTCATCCTCAGGACAAATTGCAACCTGTACAGAACAGGAGGTTAAAGGTGCTGATGCTCCAAGTAGGGAGATTGTTAGTAAAGCGGCTGGAATGGCGAACCCGGGCACAAGGAGAAGAGAAATGAGGTGCGTTTTAGAAACCTTTCCCCATCACATGGTGTACCATCTTTTTGTTTTCTCATGCATGTTTTCGATGTAGGAAGATGCCCTTGAACCTGGAGATTTGGGTCCCATGGGATGGGTACCACGCAGTAGTACTTTAAAGGGTCTGCGTTTGCTCACCCAACCTCACCAAACCTCTCAGCCCCAAGAGTGTCCACCCTTATGTCTCATCCAGCTGTGGGTCTAGATATGGTCAATCCAGGTTGCATCACAGCCCCTGAACGCATTGTGTAAGAATTTCTCTCTCTTTCACTGTCTTTGTTTCATGGGTTTTTCAAAGTAATTTATTTTTATAATGGGGTTTAGCTGCTTTTCACTGCTGTGTTTATGCCGCTTTACACCCACTTGACACACTAACAGAGAGATATCAATACATAGGTTTTAAGATTATTACTAGTCAGATATATTCTTGTGCGGTGAATAGGGTGTGTTGAGTCCAGTTCTCTGAGCAAGGAGTATGTCTTGTCTATTACATATTGGGTTTATGGAACGGTATCTGAGCTAATTTGAAACCCTTGTTTTATGTATCACCCCACCTCACCTTTCCCGTTAAGCAGCCATAGTGTGTTTTCTGCATGTGTGACTCTGTTCTGTTTTGTAATTGAGTTCAAGTGTGACGCTTTTGACATTCCCTCTATAAGTGATACCTTATGAGAAGTGTCCTTTTCTGTGTGACTTATTTCACTTAGAATCGTCGTACCTAAATCCACTCATCATGCTGCTACTAGCCTTATGACATTGATTTCATGGCTGAGTGATATTCCATTGTACATAAGGACCACAACTTCTTTATCCATTTTTCTCTTTCCTGGGATATTGAAGGTGGAATGAAGTGGAGGTCCTTGTCAACAGAGCAGCCCTAAACTTTGGGGTGCTTGTGTCTTGCTGATTTTTCATTTTCCCAATTTATACCCCCATGAGTGGAAGTGCCCTATGCTCTCTAAGCTGTGTTTTTTAGATGTTTCAGGACACACCGTACACTTCTCCAGAGTGGCTGTTGGCAATTTACATCCCGCCCATCAGTGTAGCAAGGCTCCCATTTCTCCATGGCCTGTCCTGCATTTCTGGTTTTGAGACTTTATTCAGCATGGCCCTTTTGACCGATGGGTAGCGAGTCTTCTTTGTAGCCCTGATTTACCTTTCCAGGTTGCTTGTTTGGCCAAAAAGGGCGTATGCGTTTTTTCCTGAATATATTCAGGAAAAAACGCATACGCCCTTTTTGGCCAAGGGCATCATTGTCAACGTTTTGCCGCTTTTCATGTGCTTTAAAGGCGATTCGAATCTACCTCCTGAAATCTGTTTCCTGCAATTCGGCCTTGATTTCAAATCCTCTTCTTTGCCTTCCCTCAATATATTTGTGGACGAGAGTTATCATTTATAACTCTGCAGGTTTGTGAATTGCAGTGCCCTGAAGCTCCATTTTACAACTCGCTTTTTTGGGAGCTGGCCGCAAAAGCGCAGGATGGCTTCAGGCCCTGTTCTGCTTTCGGGGGCGATGATTAGCCTGTGGTTAATTCTTCTTCCTGATGGGAAAATAGAGTGACCTGTGCCTGTCCCAACACCAAGAGCTAGTCTCTCACTGGTTCCCCGTCTGCCCGTTCATCCTCAGGACAAATTGCAACCTGTACAGAACAGGAGGTTAAAGGTGCTGATGCTCCAAGTAGGGAGATTGTTAGTAAAGCGGCTGGAATGGCGAACCCGGGCACAAGGAGAAGAGAAATGAGGTGCGTTTTAGAAACCTTTCCCCATCACATGGTGTACCATCTTTTTGTTTTCTCATGCATGTTTTCGATGTAGGAAGATGCCCTTGAACCTGGAGATTTGGGTCCCATGGGATGGGTACCACACAGTAGTACTTTAAAGGGTCTGCGTTTGCTCACCCAACCTCACCAAACCTCTCAGCCCCAAGAGTGTCCACCCTTATGTCTCATCCAGCTGTGGGTCTAGATATGGTCAATCCAGGTTGCATCACAGCCCCTGAACGCATTGTGTAAGAATTTCTCTCTCTTTCACTGTCTTTGTTTCATGGGTTTTTCAAAGTAATTTATTTTTATAATGGGGTTTAGCTGCTTTTCACTGCTGTGTTTATGCCGCTTTACACCCACTTGACACACTAACAGAGAGTTATCAATACATAGGTTTTAAGATTAATACTAGTCAGATATATTCTTGTGCAGTGAATAGGGTGTGTTGAGTCCAGTTCTCTGAGGAAGGAGTAGGTCTTGTCTATTACATATTGGGTTTATGGAACGGTATCTGAGCTAATTTGAAACCCTTGTTTTATGTATCACCCCACCTCACCTTTCCCGTTAAGCAGCCATAGTGTGTTTTCTGCATGTGTGACTCTGTTCTGTTTTGTAATTGAGTTCAAGTGTGACGCTTTTGACATTCCCTCTATAAGTGATACCTTATGAGAAGTGTCCTTTTCTGTGTGACTTATTTCACTTAGAATCGTCGTACCTAAATCCACTCATCATGCTGCTACTAGCCTTATGACATTGATTTCATGGCTGAGTGATATTCCATTGTACATAAGGACCACAACTTCTTTATCCATTTTTCTCTTTCCTGGGATATTGAAGGTGGAATGAAGTGGAGGTTCTTGTCAACAGAGCAGCCCTAAACTTTGGGGTGCTTGTGTCTTGCTGATTTTTCATTTTCCCAATTTATACCCCCATGAGTGGAAGTGCCCTATGCTCTCTAAGCTGTGTTTTTTAGATGTTTCAGGACACACCGTACACTTCTCCAGAGTGGCTGTTGGCAATTTACATCCCGCCCATCAGTGTAGCAAGGCTCCCATTTCTCCATGGCCTGTCCTGCATTTCTGGTTTTGAGACTTTATTCAGCATGGCCCTTTTGACCGATGGGTAGCGAGTCTTCTTTGTAGCCCTGATTTACCTTTCCAGGTTGCTTGTTTGGCCAAAAAGGGCGTATGCGTTTTTTCCTGAATATATTCAGGAAAAAACGCATACGCCCTTTTTGGCCAAGGGCATCATTGTCAACGTTTTGCCGCTTTTCATGTGCTTTAAAGGCGATTCGAATCTACCTCCTGAAATCTGTTTCCTGCAATTCGGCCTTGATTTCAAATCCTCTTCTTTGCCTTCCCTCAATATATTTGTGGACGAGAGTTATCATTTATAACTCTGCAGGTTTGTGAATTGCAGTGCCCTGAAGCTCCATTTTACAACTCGCTTTTTTGGGAGCTGGCCGCAAAAGCGCAGGATGGTTTCAGGCCCTGTTCTGCTTTCGGGGGCGATGATTAGCCTGTGGTTAATTCTTCTTCCTGATGGGAAAATAGAGTGACCTGTGCCTGTCCCAACACCAAGAGCTAGTCTCTCACTGGTTCCCCGTCTACCCGTTCATCCTCAGGACAAATTGCAACCTGTACAGAACAGGAGGTTAAAGGTGCTGATGCTCCAAGTAGGGAGATTGTTAGTAAAGCGGCTGGAATGGCGAACCCGGGCACAAGGAGAAGAGAAATGAGGTGCGTTTTAGAAACCTTTCCCCATCACATGGTGTACCATCTTTTTGTTTTCTCATGCATGTTTTCGATGTAGGAAGATGCCCTTGAACCTGGAGATTTGGGTCCCATGGGATGGGTACCACGCAGTAGTACTTTAAAGGGTCTGCGTTTGCTCACCCAACCTCAACAAACCTCTCAGCCCCAAGAGTGTCCACCCTTATGTCTCATCCAGCTGTGGGTCTAGATATGGTCAATCCAGGTTGCATCACAGCCCCTGAACGCATTGTGTAAGAATTTCTCTCTCTTTCACTGTCTTTGTTTCATGGGTTTTTCAAAGTAATTTATTTTTATAATGGGGTTTAGCTGCTTTTCACTGCTGTGTTTATGCCGCTTTACACCCACTTGACACACTAACAGAGAGTTATCAATACATAGGTTTTAAGATTATTACTAGTCAGATATATTCTTGTGCAGTGAATAGGGTGTGTTGAGTCCAGTTCTCTGAGGAAGGAGTAGGTCTTGTCTATTACATATTGGGTTTATGGAACGGTATCTGAGCTAATTTGAAACCCTTGTTTTATGTATCACCCCACCTCACCTTTCCCGTTAAGCAGCCATAGTGTGTTTTCTGCATGTGTGACTCTGTTCTGTTTTGTAATTGAGTTCAAGTGTGACGCTTTTGACATTCCCTCTATAAGTGATACCTTATGAGAAGTGTCCTTTTCTGTGTGACTTATTTCACTTAGAATCATCGTACCTAAATCCACTCATCATGCTGCTACTAGCCTTATGACATTGATTTCATGGCTGAGTGATATTCCATTGTACATAAGGACCACAGCTTCTTTATCCATTTTTCTCTTTCCTGGGATATTGAAGGTGGAATGAAGTGGAGGTCCTTGTCAACAGAGCAGCCCTAAACTTTGGGGTGCTTGTGTCTTGCTGATTTTTCATTTTCCCAATTTATACCCCCATGAGTGGAAGTGCCCTATGCTCTCTAAGCTGTGTTTTTTAGATGTTTCAGGACACACCGTACACTTCTCCAGAGTGGCTGTTGGCAATTTACATCCCGCCCATCAGTGTAGCAAGGCTCCCATTTCTCCATGGCCTGTCCTGCATTTCTGGTTTTGAGACTTTATTCAGCATGGCCCTTTTGACCGATGGGTAGCGAGTCTTCTTTGTAGCCCTGATTTACCTTTCCAGGTTGCTTGTTTGGCCAAAAAGGGCGTATGCGTTTTTTCCTGAATATATTCAGGAAAAAACGCATACGCCCTTTTTGGCCAAGGGCATCATTGTCAACGTTTTGCCGCTTTTCATGTGCTTTAAAGGCGATTCGAATCTACCTCCTGAAATCTGTTTCCTGCAATTCTGCCTTGATTTCAAATCCTCTTCTTTGCCTTCCCTCAATATATTTGTGGACGAGAGTTATCATTTATAACTCTGCAGGTTTGTGAATTGCAGTGCCCTGAAGCTCCATTTTACAACTCGCTTTTTTGGGAGCTGGCCGCAAAAGCGCAGGATGGCTTCAGGCCCTGTTCTGCTTTCGGGGGCGATGATTAGCCTGTGGTTAATTCTTCTTCCTGATGGGAAAATAGAGTGACCTGTGCCTGTCCCAACACCAAGAGCTAGTCTCTCACTGCTTCCCCGTGTACCCGTTCATCCTCAGGACAAATTGCAACGTGTACAGAACAGGAGGTTAAAGGTGCTGATGCTCCAAGTAGGGAGATTGTTAGTAAAGCGGCTGGAATGGCGAACCCGGGCACAAGGAGAAGAGAAATGAGGTGCGTTTTAGAAACCTTTCCCCATCACATGGTGTACCATCTTTTTGTTTTCTCATGCATGTTTTCGATGTAGGAAGATGCCCTTGAACCTGGAGATTTGGGACCCATGCGATGGGTACCACGCAGTATTACTTTAAAGGGTCTGCGTTTGCTCACCCAACCTCACCAAACCTCTCAGCCCCAAGAGTGTCCACCCTTATGTCTCATCCAGCTGTGGGTCTAGATATGGTCAATCCAGGTTGCATCACAGCCCCTGAACGCATTGTGTAAGAATTTCTCTCTCTTTCATTGTCTTTGTTTCATGGGTTTGTAAAAGTAATTTATTTTTATAATGGGGTTTAGCTGCTTTTCACTGCTGTGTTTATGCCGCTTTACACCCACTTGACACACTAACAGAGAGATATCAATACATAGGTTTTAAGATTATTACTAGTCAGATATATTCTTGTGCGGTGAATAGGGTGTGTTGAGTCCAGTTCTCTGAGCAAGGAGTAGGTCTTGTCTATTACATATTGGGTTTATGGAACGGTATCTGAGCTAATTTGAAACCCTTGTTTTATGTATCACCCCACCTCACCTTTCCCGTTAAGCAGCCATAGTGTGTTTTCTGCATGTGTGACTCTGTTCTGTTTTGTAATTCAGTTCAAGTGTAACGCTTTTGACATTCCCTCTATAAGTGATACCTTATGAGAAGTGTCCTTTTCTGTGTGACTTATTTCACTTAGAATCGTCGTACCTAAATCCACTCATCATGCTGCTACTAGCCTTATGACATTGATTTCATGGCTGAGTGATATTCCATTGTACATAAGGACCACAACTTCTTTATCCATTTTTCTCTTTCCTGGGATATTGAAGGTGGAATGAAGTGGAGGTCCTTGTCAACAGAGCAGCCCTAAACTTTGGGGTGCTTGTGTCTTGCTGATTTTTCATTTTCCCAATTTATACCCCCATGAGTGGAAGTGCCCTATGCTCTCTAAGCTGTGTTTTTTAGATGTTTCAGGACACACCGTACACTTCTCCAGAGTGGCTGTTGGCAATTTACATCCCGCCCATCAGTGTAGCAAGGCTCCCATTTCTCCATGGCCTGTCCTGCATTTCTGGTTTTGAGACTTTATTCAGCATGGCCCTTTTGACCGATGGGTAGCGAGTCTTCTTTGTAGCCCTGATTTACCTTTCCAGGTTGCTTGTTTGGCCAAAAAGGGCGTATGCGTTTTTTCCTGAATATATTCAGGAAAAAACGCATACGCCCTTTTTGGCCAAGGGCATCATTGTCAACGTTTTGCCGCTTTTCATGTGCTTTAAAGGCGATTCGAATCTACCTCCTGAAATCTGTTTCCTGCAATTCTGCCTTGATTTCAAATCCTCTTCTTTGCCTTCCCTCAATATATTTGTGGACGAGAGTTATCATTTATAACTCTGCAGGTTTGTGAATTGCAGTGCCCTGAAGCTCCATTTTACAACTCGCTTTTTTGGGAGCTGGCCGCAAAAGCGCAGGATGGCTTCAGGCCCTGTTCTGCTTTCGGGGGCGATGATTAGCCTGTGGTTAATTCTTCTTCCTGATGGGAAAATAGAGTGACCTGTGCCTGTCCCAACACCAAGAGCTAGTCTCTCACTGCTTCCCCGTGTACCCGTTCATCCTCAGGACAAATTGCAACGTGTACAGAACAGGAGGTTAAAGGTGCTGATGCTCCAAGTAGGGAGATTGTTAGTAAAGCGGCTGGAATGGCGAACCCGGGCACAAGGAGAAGAGAAATGAGGTGCGTTTTAGAAACCTTTCCCCATCACATGGTGTACCATCTTTTTGTTTTCTCATGCATGTTTTCGATGTAGGAAGATGCCCTTGAACCTGGAGATTTGGGACCCATGCGATGGGTACCACGCAGTATTACTTTAAAGGGTCTGCGTTTGCTCACCCAACCTCACCAAACCTCTCAGCCCCAAGAGTGTCCACCCTTATGTCTCATCCAGCTGTGGGTCTAGATATGGTCAATCCAGGTTGCATCACAGCCCCTGAACGCATTGTGTAAGAATTTCTCTCTCTTTCATTGTCTTTGTTTCATGGGTTTGTAAAAGTAATTTATTTTTATAATGGGGTTTAGCTGCTTTTCACTGCTGTGTTTATGCCGCTTTACACCCACTTGACACACTAACAGAGAGATATCAATACATAGGTTTTAAGATTATTACTAGTCAGATATATTCTTGTGCGGTGAATAGGGTGTGTTGAGTCCAGTTCTCTGAGCAAGGAGTAGGTCTTGTCTATTACATATTGGGTTTATGGAACGGTATCTGAGCTAATTTGAAACCCTTGTTTTATGTATCACCCCACCTCACCTTTCCCGTTAAGCAGCCATAGTGTGTTTTCTGCATGTGTGACTCTGTTCTGTTTTGTAATTCAGTTCAAGTGTAACGCTTTTGACATTCCCTCTATAAGTGATACCTTATGAGAAGTGTCCTTTTCTGTGTGACTTATTTCACTTAGAATCGTCGTACCTAAATCCACTCATCATGCTGCTACTAGCCTTATGACATTGATTTCATGGCTGAGTGATATTCCATTGTACATAAGGACCACAACTTCTTTATCCATTTTTCTCTTTCCTGGGATATTGAAGGTGGAATGAAGTGGAGGTCCTTGTCAACAGAGCAGCCCTAAACTTTGGGGTGCTTGTGTCTTGCTGATTTTTCATTTTCCCAATTTATACCCCCATGAGTGGAAGTGCCCTATGCTCTCTAAGCTGTGTTTTTTAGATGTTTCAGGACACACCGTACACTTCTCCAGAGTGGCTGTTGGTAATTTACATCCCGCCCATCAGTGTAGCAAGGCTCCCATTTCTCCATGGCCTGTCCTGCATTTCTGGTTTTGAGAATTTATTCAGCATGGCCCTTTTGACCGATGGGTAGCGAGTCTTCTTTGTAGCCCTGATTTACCTTTCCAGGTTGCTTGTTTGGCCAAAAAGGGCGTATGCGTTTTTTCCTGAATATATTCAGGAAAAAACGCATACGCCCTTTTTGGCCAAGGGCATCATTGTCAACGTTTTGCCGCTTTTCATGTGCTTTAAAGGCGATTCGAATCTACCTCCTGAAATCTGTTTCCTGCAATTCTGCCTTGATTTCAAATCCTCTTCTTTGCCTTCCCTCAATACATTTGTGGACGAGAGTTATCATTTATAACTCTGCAGGTTTGTGAATTGCAGTGCCCTGAAGCTCCATTTTACAACTCGCTTTTTTGGGAGCTGGCCGCAAAAGCGCAGGATGGCTTCAGGCCCTGTTCTGCTTTCGGGGGCGATGATTAGCCTGTGGTTAATTCTTCTTCCTGATGGGAAAATAGAGTGACCTGTGCCTGTCCCAACACCAAGAGCTAGTCTCTCACTGCTTCCCCGTGTACCCGTTCATCCTCAGGACAAATTGCAACGTGTACAGAACAGGAGGTTAAAGGTGCTGATGCTCCAAGTAGGGAGATTGTTAGTAAAGCGGCTGGAATGGCGAACCCGGGCACAAGGAGAAGAGAAATGAGGTGCGTTTTAGAAACCTTTCCCCATCACATGGTGTACCATCTTTTTGTTTTCTCATGCATGTTTTCGATGTAGGAAGATGCCCTTGAACCTGGAGATTTGGGACCCATGCGATGGGTACCACGCAGTATTACTTTAAAGGGTCTGCGTTTGCTCACCCAACCTCACCAAACCTCTCAGCCCCAAGAGTGTCCACCCTTATGTCTCATCCAGCTGTGGGTCTAGATATGGTCAATCCAGGTTGCATCACAGCCCCTGAACGCATTGTGTAAGAATTTCTCTCTCTTTCACTGTCTTTGTTTCATGGGTTTTTCAAAGTAATTTATTTTTATAATGGGGTTTAGCTGCTTTTCACTGCTGTGTTTATGCCGCTTTACACCCACTTGACACACTAACAGAGAGATATCAATACATAGGTTTTAAGATTATTACTAGTCAGATATATTCTTGTGCGGTGAATAGGGTGTGTTGAGTCCAGTTCTCTGAGGAAGGAGTAGGTCTTGTCTATTACATATTGGGTTTATGGAACGGTATCTGAGCTAATTTGAAACCCTTGTTTTATGTATCACCCCACCTCACCTTTCCCGTTAAGCAGCCATAGTGTGTTTTCTGCATGTGTGACTCTGTTCTGTTTTGTAATTGAGTTCAAGTGTGACGCTTTTGACATTCCCTCTATAAGTGATACCTTATGAGAAGTGTCCTTTTCTGTGTGACTTATTTCACTTAGAATCGTCGTACCTAAATCCACTCATCATGCTGCTACTAGCCTTATGACATTGATTTCATGGCTGAGTGATATTCCATTGTACATAAGGACCACAACTTCTTTATCCATTTTTCTCTTTCCTGGGATATTGAAGGTGGAATGAAGTGGAGGTCCTTGTCAACAGAGCAGCCCTAAACTTTGGGGTGCTTGTGTCTTGCTGATTTTTCATTTTCCCAATTTATACCCCCATGAGTGGAAGTGCCCTATGCTCTCTAAGCTGTGTTTTTTAGATGTTTCAGGACACACCGTACACTTCTCCAGAGTGGCTGTTGGCAATTTACATCCCGCCCATCAGTGTAGCAAGGCTCCCATTTCTCCATGGCCTGTCCTGCATTTCTGGTTTTGAGACTTTAATCAGCATGGCCCTTTTGACCGATGGGTAGCGAGTCTTCTTTGTAGCCCTGATTTACCTTTCCAGGTTGCTTGTTTGGCCAAAAAGGGCGTATGCGTTTTTTCCTGAATATATTCAGGAAAAAACGCATACGCCCTTTTTGGCCAAGGGCATCATTGTCAACGTTTTGCCGCTTTTCATGTGCTTTAAAGGCGATTCGAATCTACCTCCTGAAATCTCTTTCCTGCAATTCTGCCTTGATTTCAAATCCTCTTCTTTGCCTTCCCTCAATACATTTGTGGACGAGAGTTATCATTTATAACTCTGCAGGTTTGTGAATTGCAGTGCCCTGAAGCTCCATTTTACAACTCGCTTTTTTGGGAGCTGGCCGCAAAAGCGCAGGATGGCTTCAGGCCCTGTTCTGCTTTCGGGGGCGATGATTAGCCTGTGGTTAATTCTTCTTCCTGATGGGAAAATAGAGTGACCTGTGCCTGTCCCAACACCAAGAGCTAGTCTCTCACTGGTTCCCCGTGTACCCGTTCATCCTCAGGACAAATTGCAACCTGTACAGAACAGGAGGTTAAAGGTGCTGATGCTCCAAGTAGGGAGATTGTTAGTAAAGCGGCTGGAATGGCGAACCCGGGCACAAGGAGAAGAGAAATGAGGTGCGTTTTAGAAACCTTTCCCCATCACATGGTGTACCATCTTTTTGTTTTCTCATGCATGTTTTCGATGTAGGAAGATGCCCTTGAACCTGGAGATTTGGGACGCATGCGATGGGTACCACGCAGTATTACTTTAAAGGGTCTGCGTTTGCTCACCCAACCTCACCAAACCTCTCAGCCCCAAGAGTGTCCACCCTTATGTCTCATCCAGCTGTGGGTCTAGATATGGTCAATCCAGGTTGCATCACAGCCCCTGAACGCATTGTGTAAGAATTTCTCTCTCTTTCATTGTCTTTGTTTCATGGGTTTGTAAAAGTAATTTATTTTTATAATGGGGTTTAGCTGCTTTTCACTGCTGTGTTTATGCCGCTTTACACCCACTTGACACACTAACAGAGAGATATCAATACATAGGTTTTAAGATTATTACTAGTCAGATATATTCTTGTGCGGTGAATAGGGTGTGTTGAGTCCAGTTCTCTGAGCAAGGAGTAGGTCTTGTCTATTACATATTGGGTTTATGGAACGGTATCTGAGCTAATTTGAAACCCTTGTTTTATGTATCACCCCACCTCACCTTTCCCGTTAAGCAGCCATAGTGTGTTTTCTGCATGTGTGACTCTGTTCTGTTTTGTAATTCAGTTCAAGTGTAACGCTTTTGACATTCCCTCTATAAGTGATACCTTATGAGAAGTGTCCTTTTCTGTGTGACTTATTTCACTTAGAATCGTCGTACCTAAATCCACTCATCATGCTGCTACTAGCCTTATGACATTGATTTCATGGCTGAGTGATATTCCATTGTACATAAGGACCACAACTTCTTTATCCATTTTTCTCTTTCCTGGGATATTGAAGGTGGAATGAAGTGGAGGTCCTTGTCAACAGAGCAGCCCTAAACTTTGGGGTGCTTGTGTCTTGCTGATTTTTCATTTTCCCAATTTATACCCCCACGAGTGGAAGTGCCCTATGCTCTCTAAGCTGTGTTTTTTAGATGTTTCAGGACACACCGTACACTTCTCCAGAGTGGCTGTTGGCAATTTACATCCCGCCCATCAGTGTAGCAAGGCTCCCATTTCTCCATGGCCTGTCCTGCATTTCTGGTTTTGAGACTTTATTCAGCATGGCCCTTTTGACCGATGGGTAGCGAGTCTTCTTTGTAGCCCTGATTTGCCTTTCCAGGTTGCTTGTTTGGCCAAAAAGGGCGTATGCGTTTTTTCCTGAATATATTCAGGAAAAAACGCATACGCCCTTTTTGGCCAAGGGCATCATTGTCAACGTTTTGCCGCTTTTCATGTGCTTTAAAGGCGATTCGAATCTACCTCCTGAAATCTGTTTCCTGCAATTCGGCCTTGATTACAAATCCTCTTCTTTGCCTTCCCTCAATATATTTGTGGACGAGAGTTATCATTTATAACTCTGCAGGTTTGTGAATTGCAGTGCCCTGAAGCTCCATTTTACAACTCGCTTTTTTGGGAGCTGGCCGCAAAAGCGCAGGATGGCTTCAGGCCCTGTTCTGCTTTCGGGGGCGATGATTAGCCTGTGGTTAATTCTTCTTCCTGATGGGAAAATAGAGTGACCTGTGCCTGTCCCAACACCAAGAGCTAGTCTCTCACTGGTTCCCCGTCTACCCGTTCATCCTCAGGACAAATTGCAACCTGTACAGAACAGGAGGTTAAAGGTGCTGATGCTCCAAGTAGGGAGATTGTTAGTAAAGCGGCTGGAATGGCGAACCCGGGCACAAGGAGAAGAGAAATGAGGTGCGTTTTAGAAACCTTTCCCCATCACATGGTGTACCATCTTTTTGTTTTCTCATGCATGTTTTCGATGTAGGAAGATGCCCTTGAACCTGGAGATTTGGGTCCCATGGGATGGGTACCACGCAGTAGTACTTTAAAGGGTCTGCGTTTGCTCACCCAACCTCACCAAACCTCTCAGCCCCAAGAGTGTCCACCCTTATGTCTCATCCAGCTGTGGGTCTAGATATGGTCAATCCAGGTTGCATCACAGCCCCTGAACGCATTGTGTAAGAATTTCTCTCTCTTTCACTGTCTTTGTTTCATGGGTTTTTCAAAGTAATTTATTTTTATAATGGGGTTTAGCTGCTTTTCACTGCTGTGTTTATGCCGCTTTACACCCACTTGACACACTAACAGAGAGTTATCAATACATAGGTTTTAAGATTATTACTAGTCAGATATATTCTTGTGCAGTGAATAGGGTGTGTTGAGTCCAGTTCTCTGAGGAAGGAGTAGGTCTTGTCTATTACATATTGGGTTTATGGAACGGTATCTGAGCTAATTTGAAACCCTTGTTTTATGTATCACCCCACCTCACCTTTCCCGTTAAGCAGCCATAGTGTGTTTTCTGCATGTGTGACTCTGTTCTGTTTTGTAATTGAGTTCAAGTGTGACGCTTTTGACATTCCCTCTATAAGTGATACCTTATGAGAAGTGTCCTTTTCTGTGTGACTTATTTCACTTAGAATCATCGTACCTAAATCCACTCATCATGCTGCTACTAGCCTTATGACATTGATTTCATGGCTGAGTGATATTCCATTGTACATAAGGACCACAGCTTCTTTATCCATTTTTCTCTTTCCTGGGATATTGAAGGTGGAATGAAGTGGAGGTCCTTGTCAACAGAGCAGCCCTAAACTTTGGGGTGCTTGTGTCTTGCTGATTTTTCATTTTCCCAATTTATACCCCCATGAGTGGAAGTGCCCTATGCTCTCTAAGCTGTGTTTTTTAGATGTTTCAGGACACACCGTACACTTCTCCAGAGTGGCTGTTGGCAATTTACATCCCGCCCATCAGTGTAGCAAGGCTCCCATTTCTCCATGGCCTGTCCTGCATTTCTGGTTTTGAGACTTTATTCAGCATGGCCCTTTTGACCGATGGGTAGCGAGTCTTCTTTGTAGCCCTGATTTACCTTTCCAGGTTGCTTGTTTGGCCAAAAAGGGCGTATGCGTTTTTTCCTGAATATATTCAGGAAAAAACGCATACGCCCTTTTTGGCCAAGGGCATCATTGTCAACGTTTTGCCGCTTTTCATGTGCTTTAAAGGCGATTCGAATCTACCTCCTGAAATCTGTTTCCTGCAATTCGGCCTTGATTTCAAATCCTCTTCTTTGCCTTCCCTCAATATATTTGTGGACGAGAGTTATCATTTATAACTCTGCAGGTTTGTGAATTGCAGTGCCCTGAAGCTCCATTTTACAACTCGCTTTTTTGGGAGCTGGCCGCAAAAGCGCAGGATGGCTTCAGGCCCTGTTCTGCTTTCGGGGGCGATGATTAGCCTGTGGTTAATTCTTCTTCCTGATGGGAAAATAGAGTGACCTGTGCCTGTCCCAACACCAAGAGCTAGTCTCTCACTGCTTCCCCGTGTACCCGTTCATCCTCAGGACAAATTGCAACGTGTACAGAACAGGAGGTTAAAGGTGCTGATGCTCCAAGTAGGGAGATTGTTAGTAAAGCGGCTGGAATGGCGAACCCGGGCACAAGGAGAAGAGAAATGAGGTGCGTTTTAGAAACCTTTCCCCATCACATGGTGTACCATCTTTTTGTTTTCTCATGCATGTTTTCGATGTAGGAAGATGCCCTTGAACCTGGAGATTTGGGACCCATGCGATGGGTACCACGCAGTATTACTTTAAAGGGTCTGCGTTTGCTCACCCAACCTCACCAAACCTCTCAGCCCCAAGAGTGTCCACCCTTATGTCTCATCCAGCTGTGGGTCTAGATATGGTCAATCCAGGTTGCATCACAGCCCCTGAACGCATTGTGTAAGAATTTCTCTCTCTTTCATTGTCTTTGTTTCATGGGTTTGTAAAAGTAATTTATTTTTATAATGGGGTTTAGCTGCTTTTCACTGCTGTGTTTATGCCGCTTTACACCCACTTGACACACTAACAGAGAGATATCAATACATAGGTTTTAAGATTATTACTAGTCAGATATATTCTTGTGCGGTGAATAGGGTGTGTTGAGTCCAGTTCTCTGAGCAAGGAGTAGGTCTTGTCTATTACATATTGGGTTTATGGAACGGTATCTGAGCTAATTTGAAACCCTTGTTTTATGTATCACCCCACCTCACCTTTCCCGTTAAGCAGCCATAGTGTGTTTTCTGCATGTGTGACTCTGTTCTGTTTTGTAATTCAGTTCAAGTGTAACGCTTTTGACATTCCCTCTATAAGTGATACCTTATGAGAAGTGTCCTTTTCTGTGTGACTTATTTCACTTAGAATCGTCGTACCTAAATCCACTCATCATGCTGCTACTAGCCTTATGACATTGATTTCATGGCTGAGTGATATTCCATTGTACATAAGGACCACAACTTCTTTATCCATTTTTCTCTTTCCTGGGATATTGAAGGTGGAATGAAGTGGAGGTCCTTGTCAACAGAGCAGCCCTAAACTTTGGGGTGCTTGTGTCTTGCTGATTTTTCATTTTCCCAATTTATACCCCCATGAGTGGAAGTGCCCTATGCTCTCTAAGCTGTGTTTTTTAGATGTTTCAGGACACACCGTACACTTCTCCAGAGTGGCTGTTGGCAATTTACATCCCGCCCATCAGTGTAGCAAGGCTCCCATTTCTCCATGGCCTGTCCTGCATTTCTGGTTTTGAGACTTTATTCAGCATGGCCCTTTTGACCGATGGGTAGCGAGTCTTCTTTGTAGCCCTGATTTACCTTTCCAGGTTGCTTGTTTGGCCAAAAAGGGCGTATGCGTTTTTTCCTGAATATATTCAGGAAAAAACGCATACGCCCTTTTTGGCCAAGGGCATCATTGTCAACGTTTTGCCGCTTTTCATGTGCTTTAAAGGCGATTCGAATCTACCTCCTGAAATCTGTTTCCTGCAATTCTGCCTTGATTTCAAATCCTCTTCTTTGCCTTCCCTCAATATATTTGTGGACGAGAGTTATCATTTATAACTCTGCAGGTTTGTGAATTGCAGTGCCCTGAAGCTCCATTTTACAACTCGCTTTTTTGGGAGCTGGCCGCAAAAGCGCAGGATGGCTTCAGGCCCTGTTCTGCTTTCGGGGGCGATGATTAGCCTGTGGTTAATTCTTCTTCCTGATGGGAAAATAGAGTGACCTGTGCCTGTCCCAACACCAAGAGCTAGTCTCTCACTGCTTCCCCGTGTACCCGTTCATCCTCAGGACAAATTGCAACGTGTACAGAACAGGAGGTTAAAGGTGCTGATGCTCCAAGTAGGGAGATTGTTAGTAAAGCGGCTGGAATGGCGAACCCGGGCACAAGGAGAAGAGAAATGAGGTGCGTT
Organism: Balaenoptera ricei; assembly: GCF_028023285.1. Lineage (NCBI taxonomy): Eukaryota > Metazoa > Chordata > Mammalia > Artiodactyla > Balaenopteridae > Balaenoptera > Balaenoptera ricei. Next base: position 52,961 of record NW_026777650.1, read on the forward strand.
TTAGAAACCTTTCCCCATCACATGGTGTACCATCTTTTTGTTTTCTCATGCATGTTTTCGATGTAGGAAGATGCCCTTGAACCTGGAGATTTGGGACCCATGCGATGGGTACCACGCAGTATTACTTTAAAGGGTCTGCGTTTGCTCACCCAACCTCACCAAACCTCTCAGCCCCAAGAGTGTCCACCCTTATGTCTCATCCAGCTGTGGGTCTAGATATGGTCAATCCAGGTTGCATCACAGCCCCTGAACGCATTGTGTAAGAATTTCTCTCTCTTTCATTGTCTTTGTTTCATGGGTTTGTAAAAGTAATTTATTTTTATAATGGGGTTTAGCTGCTTTTCACTGCTGTGTTTATGCCGCTTTACACCCACTTGACACACTAACAGAGAGATATCAATACATAGGTTTTAAGATTATTACTAGTCAGATATATTCTTGTGCGGTGAATAGGGTGTGTTGAGTCCAGTTCTCTGAGCAAGGAGTAGGTCTTGTCTATTACATATTGGGTTTATGGAACGGTATCTGAGCTAATTTGAAACCCTTGTTTTATGTATCACCCCACCTCACCTTTCCCGTTAAGCAGCCATAGTGTGTTTTCTGCATGTGTGACTCTGTTCTGTTTTGTAATTCAGTTCAAGTGTAACGCTTTTGACATTCCCTCTATAAGTGATACCTTATGAGAAGTGTCCTTTTCTGTGTGACTTATTTCACTTAGAATCGTCGTACCTAAATCCACTCATCATGCTGCTACTAGCCTTATGACATTGATTTCATGGCTGAGTGATATTCCATTGTACATAAGGACCACAACTTCTTTATCCATTTTTCTCTTTCCTGGGATATTGAAGGTGGAATGAAGTGGAGGTCCTTGTCAACAGAGCAGCCCTAAACTTTGGGGTGCTTGTGTCTTGCTGATTTTTCATTTTCCCAATTTATACCCCCATGAGTGGAAGTGCCCTATGCTCTCTAAGCTGTGTTTTTTAGATGTTTCAGGACACACCGTACACTTCTCCAGAGTGGCTGTTGGCAATTTACATCCCGCCCATCAGTGTAGCAAGGCTCCCATTTCTCCATGGCCTGTCCTGCATTTCTGGTTTTGAGAATTTATTCAGCATGGCCCTTTTGACCGATGGGTAGCGAGTCTTCTTTGTAGCCCTGATTTACCTTTCCAGGTTGCTTGTTTGGCCAAAAAGGGCGTATGCGTTTTTTCCTGAATATATTCAGGAAAAAACGCATACGCCCTTTTTGGCCAAGGGCATCATTGTCAACGTTTTGCCGCTTTTCATGTGCTTTAAAGGCGATTCGAATCTACCTCCTGAAATCTGTTTCCTGCAATTCTGCCTTGATTTCAAATCCTCTTCTTTGCCTTCCCTCAATACATTTGTGGACGAGAGTTATCATTTATAACTCTGCAGGTTTGTGAATTGCAGTGCCCTGAAGCTCCATTTTACAACTCGCTTTTTTGGGAGCTGGCCGCAAAAGCGCAGGATGGCTTCAGGCCCTGTTCTGCTTTCGGGGGCGATGATTAGCCTGTGGTTAATTCTTCTTCCTGATGGGAAAATAGAGTGACCTGTGCCTGTCCCAACACCAAGAGCTAGTCTCTCACTGCTTCCCCGTGTACCCGTTCATCCTCAGGACAAATTGCAACGTGTACAGAACAGGAGGTTAAAGGTGCTGATGCTCCAAGTAGGGAGATTGTTAGTAAAGCGGCTGGAATGGCGAACCCGGGCACAAGGAGAAGAGAAATGAGGTGCGTTTTAGAAACCTTTCCCCATCACATGGTGTACCATCTTTTTGTTTTCTCATGCATGTTTTCGATGTAGGAAGATGCCCTTGAACCTGGAGATTTGGGACCCATGCGATGGGTACCACGCAGTATTACTTTAAAGGGTCTGCGTTTGCTCACCCAACCTCACCAAACCTCTCAGCCCCAAGAGTGTCCACCCTTATGTCTCATCCAGCTGTGGGTCTAGATATGGTCAATCCAGGTTGCATCACAGCCCCTGAACGCATTGTGTAAGAATTTCTCTCTCTTTCACTGTCTTTGTTTCATGGGTTTTTCAAAGTAATTTATTTTTATAATGGGGTTTAGCTGCTTTTCACTGCTGTGTTTATGCCGCTTTACACCCACTTGACACACTAACAGAGAGATATCAATACATAGGTTTTAAGATTATTACTAGTCAGATATATTCTTGTGCGGTGAATAGGGTGTGTTGAGTCCAGTTCTCTGAGGAAGGAGTAGGTCTTGTCTATTACATATTGGGTTTATGGAACGGTATCTGAGCTAATTTGAAACCCTTGTTTTATGTATCACCCCACCTCACCTTTCCCGTTAAGCAGCCATAGTGTGTTTTCTGCATGTGTGACTCTGTTCTGTTTTGTAATTGAGTTCAAGTGTGACGCTTTTGACATTCCCTCTATAAGTGATACCTTATGAGAAGTGTCCTTTTCTGTGTGACTTATTTCACTTAGAATCGTCGTACCTAAATCCACTCATCATGCTGCTACTAGCCTTATGACATTGATTTCATGGCTGAGTGATATTCCATTGTACATAAGGACCACAACTTCTTTATCCATTTTTCTCTTTCCTGGGATATTGAAGGTGGAATGAAGTGGAGGTCCTTGTCAACAGAGCAGCCCTAAACTTTGGGGTGCTTGTGTCTTGCTGATTTTTCATTTTCCCAATTTATACCCCCATGAGTGGAAGTGCCCTATGCTCTCTAAGCTGTGTTTTTTAGATGTTTCAGGACACACCGTACACTTCTCCAGAGTGGCTGTTGGCAATTTACATCCCGCCCATCAGTGTAGCAAGGCTCCCATTTCTCCATGGCCTGTCCTGCATTTCTGGTTTTGAGACTTTAATCAGCATGGCCCTTTTGACCGATGGGTAGCGAGTCTTCTTTGTAGCCCTGATTTACCTTTCCAGGTTGCTTGTTTGGCCAAAAAGGGCGTATGCGTTTTTTCCTGAATATATTCAGGAAAAAACGCATACGCCCTTTTTGGCCAAGGGCATCATTGTCAACGTTTTGCCGCTTTTCATGTGCTTTAAAGGCGATTCGAATCTACCTCCTGAAATCTCTTTCCTGCAATTCTGCCTTGATTTCAAATCCTCTTCTTTGCCTTCCCTCAATACATTTGTGGACGAGAGTTATCATTTATAACTCTGCAGGTTTGTGAATTGCAGTGCCCTGAAGCTCCATTTTACAACTCGCTTTTTTGGGAGCTGGCCGCAAAAGCGCAGGATGGCTTCAGGCCCTGTTCTGCTTTCGGGGGCGATGATTAGCCTGTGGTTAATTCTTCTTCCTGATGGGAAAATAGAGTGACCTGTGCCTGTCCCAACACCAAGAGCTAGTCTCTCACTGGTTCCCCGTGTACCCGTTCATCCTCAGGACAAATTGCAACCTGTACAGAACAGGAGGTTAAAGGTGCTGATGCTCCAAGTAGGGAGATTGTTAGTAAAGCGGCTGGAATGGCGAACCCGGGCACAAGGAGAAGAGAAATGAGGTGCGTTTTAGAAACCTTTCCCCATCACATGGTGTACCATCTTTTTGTTTTCTCATGCATGTTTTCGATGTAGGAAGATGCCCTTGAACCTGGAGATTTGGGACGCATGCGATGGGTACCACGCAGTATTACTTTAAAGGGTCTGCGTTTGCTCACCCAACCTCACCAAACCTCTCAGCCCCAAGAGTGTCCACCCTTATGTCTCATCCAGCTGTGGGTCTAGATATGGTCAATCCAGGTTGCATCACAGCCCCTGAACGCATTGTGTAAGAATTTCTCTCTCTTTCATTGTCTTTGTTTCATGGGTTTGTAAAAGTAATTTATTTTTATAATGGGGTTTAGCTGCTTTTCACTGCTGTGTTTATGCCGCTTTACACCCACTTGACACACTAACAGAGAGATATCAATACATAGGTTTTAAGATTATTACTAGTCAGATATATTCTTGTGCGGTGAATAGGGTGTGTTGAGTCCAGTTCTCTGAGCAAGGAGTAGGTCTTGTCTATTACATATTGGGTTTATGGAACGGTATCTGAGCTAATTTGAAACCCTTGTTTTATGTATCACCCCACCTCACCTTTCCCGTTAAGCAGCCATAGTGTGTTTTCTGCATGTGTGACTCTGTTCTGTTTTGTAATTCAGTTCAAGTGTAACGCTTTTGACATTCCCTCTATAAGTGATACCTTATGAGAAGTGTCCTTTTCTGTGTGACTTATTTCACTTAGAATCGTCGTACCTAAATCCACTCATCATGCTGCTACTAGCCTTATGACATTGATTTCATGGCTGAGTGATATTCCATTGTACATAAGGACCACAACTTCTTTATCCATTTTTCTCTTTCCTGGGATATTGAAGGTGGAATGAAGTGGAGGTCCTTGTCAACAGAGCAGCCCTAAACTTTGGGGTGCTTGTGTCTTGCTGATTTTTCATTTTCCCAATTTATACCCCCACGAGTGGAAGTGCCCTATGCTCTCTAAGCTGTGTTTTTTAGATGTTTCAGGACACACCGTACACTTCTCCAGAGTGGCTGTTGGCAATTTACATCCCGCCCATCAGTGTAGCAAGGCTCCCATTTCTCCATGGCCTGTCCTGCATTTCTGGTTTTGAGACTTTATTCAGCATGGCCCTTTTGACCGATGGGTAGCGAGTCTTCTTTGTAGCCCTGATTTGCCTTTCCAGGTTGCTTGTTTGGCCAAAAAGGGCGTATGCGTTTTTTCCTGAATATATTCAGGAAAAAACGCATACGCCCTTTTTGGCCAAGGGCATCATTGTCAACGTTTTGCCGCTTTTCATGTGCTTTAAAGGCGATTCGAATCTACCTCCTGAAATCTGTTTCCTGCAATTCGGCCTTGATTACAAATCCTCTTCTTTGCCTTCCCTCAATATATTTGTGGACGAGAGTTATCATTTATAACTCTGCAGGTTTGTGAATTGCAGTGCCCTGAAGCTCCATTTTACAACTCGCTTTTTTGGGAGCTGGCCGCAAAAGCGCAGGATGGCTTCAGGCCCTGTTCTGCTTTCGGGGGCGATGATTAGCCTGTGGTTAATTCTTCTTCCTGATGGGAAAATAGAGTGACCTGTGCCTGTCCCAACACCAAGAGCTAGTCTCTCACTGGTTCCCCGTCTACCCGTTCATCCTCAGGACAAATTGCAACCTGTACAGAACAGGAGGTTAAAGGTGCTGATGCTCCAAGTAGGGAGATTGTTAGTAAAGCGGCTGGAATGGCGAACCCGGGCACAAGGAGAAGAGAAATGAGGTGCGTTTTAGAAACCTTTCCCCATCACATGGTGTACCATCTTTTTGTTTTCTCATGCATGTTTTCGATGTAGGAAGATGCCCTTGAACCTGGAGATTTGGGTCCCATGGGATGGGTACCACGCAGTAGTACTTTAAAGGGTCTGCGTTTGCTCACCCAACCTCACCAAACCTCTCAGCCCCAAGAGTGTCCACCCTTATGTCTCATCCAGCTGTGGGTCTAGATATGGTCAATCCAGGTTGCATCACAGCCCCTGAACGCATTGTGTAAGAATTTCTCTCTCTTTCACTGTCTTTGTTTCATGGGTTTTTCAAAGTAATTTATTTTTATAATGGGGTTTAGCTGCTTTTCACTGCTGTGTTTATGCCGCTTTACACCCACTTGACACACTAACAGAGAGATATCAATACATAGGTTTTAAGATTATTACTAGTCAGATATATTCTTGTGCAGTGAATAGGGTGTGTTGAGTCCAGTTCTCTGAGCAAGGAGTAGGTCTTGTCTATTACATATTGGGTTTATGGAACGGTATCTGAGCTAATTTGAAACCCTTGTTTTATGTATCACCCCACCTCACCTTTCCCGTTAAGCAGCCATAGTGTGTTTTCTGCATGTGTGACTCTGTTCTGTTTTGTAATTCAGTTCAAGTGTGACGCTTTTGACATTCCCTCTATAAGTGATACCTTATGAGAAGTGTCCTTTTCTGTGTGACTTATTTCACTTAGAATCGTCGTACCTAAATCCACTCATCATGCTGCTACTAGCCTTATGACATTGATTTCATGGCTGAGTGATATTCCATTGTACATAAGGACCACAACTTCTTTATCCATTTTTCTCTTTCCTGGGATATTGAAGGTGGAATGAAGTGGAGGTCCTTGTCAACAGAGCAGCCCTAAACTTTGGGGTGCTTGTGTCTTGCTGATTTTTCATTTTCCCAATTTATACCCCCATGAGTGGAAGTGCCCTATGCTCTCTAAGCTGTGTGTTTTAGATGTTTCAGGACACACCGTACACTTCTCCAGAGTGGCTGTTGGCAATTTACATCCCGCCCATCAGTGTAGCAAGGCTCCCATTTCTCCATGGCCTGTCCTGCATTTCTGGTTTTGAGACTTTATTCAGCATGGCCCTTTTGACCGATGGGTAGCGAGTCTTCTTTGTAGCCCTGATTTACCTTTCCAGGTTGCTTGTTTGGCCAAAAAGGGCGTATGCGTTTTTTCCTGAATATATTCAGGAAAAAACGCATACGCCCTTTTTGGCCAAGGGCATCATTGTCAACGTTTTGCCGCTTTTCATGTGCTTTAAAGGCGATTCGAATCTACCTCCTGAAATCTGTTTCCTGCAATTCGGCCTTGATTTCAAATCCTCTTCTTTGCCTTCCCTCAATATATTTGTGGACGAGAGTTATCATTTATAACTCTGCAGGTTTGTGAATTGCAGTGCCCTGAAGCTCCATTTTACAACTCGCTTTTTTGGGAGCTGGCCGCAAAAGCGCAGGATGGCTTCAGGCCCTGTTCTGCTTTCGGGGGCGATGATTAGCCTGTGGTTAATTCTTCTTCCTGATGGGAAAATAGAGTGACCTGTGCCTGTCCCAACACCAAGAGCTAGTCTCTCACTGGTTCCCCGTCTACCCGTTCATCCTCAGGACAAATTGCAACCTGTACAGAACAGGAGGTTAAAGGTGCTGATGCTCCAAGTAGGGAGATTGTTAGTAAAGCGGCTGGAATGGCGAACCCGGGCACAAGGAGAAGAGAAATGAGGTGCGTTTTAGAAACCTTTCCCCATCACATGGTGTACCATCTTTTTGTTTTCTCATGCATGTTTTCGATGTAGGAAGATGCCCTTGAACCTGGAGATTTGGGTCCCATGGGATGGGTACCACGCAGTAGTACTTTAAAGGGTCTGCGTTTGCTCACCCAACCTCACCAAACCTCTCAGCCCCAAGAGTGTCCACCCTTATGTCTCATCCAGCTGTGGGTCTAGATATGGTCAATCCAGGTTGCATCACAGCCCCTGAACGCATTGTGTAAGAATTTCTCTCTCTTTCACTGTCTTTGTTTCATGGGTTTTTCAAAGTAATTTATTTTTATAATGGGGTTTAGCTGCTTTTCACTGCTGTGTTTATGCCGCTTTACACCCACTTGACACACTAACAGAGAGATATCAATACATAGGTTTTAAGATTATTACTAGTCAGATATATTCTTGTGCGGTGAATAGGGTGTGTTGAGTCCAGTTCTCTGAGCAAGGAGTAGGTCTTGTCTATTACATATTGGGTTTATGGAACGGTATCTGAGCTAATTTGAAACCCTTGTTTTATGTATCACCCCACCTCACCTTTCCCGTTAAGCAGCCATAGTGTGTTTTCTGCATGTGTGACTCTGTTCTGTTTTGTAATTGAGTTCAAGTGTGACGCTTTTGACATTCCCTCTATAAGTGATACCTTATGAGAAGTGTCCTTTTCTGTGTGACTTATTTCACTTAGAATCGTCGTACCTAAATCCACTCATCATGCTGCTACTAGCCTTATGACATTGATTTCATGGCTGAGTGATATTCCATTGTACATAAGGACCACAACTTCTTTATCCATTTTTCTCTTTCCTGGGATATTGAAGGTGGAATGAAGTGGAGGTCCTTGTCAACAGAGCAGCCCTAAACTTTGGGGTGCTTGTGTCTTGCTGATTTTTCATTTTCCCAATTTATACCCCCATGAGTGGAAGTGCCCTATGCTCTCTAAGCTGTGTTTTTTAGATGTTTCAGGACACACCGTACACTTCTCCAGAGTGGCTGTTGGCAATTTACATCCCGCCCATCAGTGTAGCAAGGCTCCCATTTCTCCATGGCCTGTCCTGCATTTCTGGTTTTGAGACTTTATTCAGCATGGCCCTTTTGACCGATGGGTAGCGAGTCTTCTTTGTAGCCCTGATTTACCTTTCCAGGTTGCTTGTTTGGCCAAAAAGGGCGTATGCGTTTTTTCCTGAATATATTCAGGAAAAAACGCATACGCCCTTTTTGGCCAAGGGCATCATTGTCAACGTTTTGCCGCTTTTCATGTGCTTTAAAGGCGATTCGAATCTACCTCCTGAAATCTGTTTCCTGCAATTCGGCCTTGATTTCAAATCCTCTTCTTTGCCTTCCCTCAATATATTTGTGGACGAGAGTTATCATTTATAACTCTGCAGGTTTGTGAATTGCAGTGCCCTGAAGCTCCATTTTACAACTCGCTTTTTTGGGAGCTGGCCGCAAAAGCGCAGGATGGCTTCAGGCCCTGTTCTGCTTTCGGGGGCGATGATTAGCCTGTGGTTAATTCTTCTTCCTGATGGGAAAATAGAGTGACCTGTGCCTGTCCCAACACCAAGAGCTAGTCTCTCACTGGTTCCCCGTGTACCCGTTCATCCTCAGGACAAATTGCAACCTGTACAGAACAGGAGGTTAAAGGTGCTGATGCTCCAAGTAGGGAGATTGTTAGTAAAGCGGCTGGAATGGCGAACCCGGGCACAAGGAGAAGAGAAATGAGGTGCGTTTTAGAAACCTTTCCCCATCACATGGTGTACCATCTTTTTGTTTTCTCATGCATGTTTTCGATGTAGGAAGATGCCCTTGAACCTGGAGATTTGGGTCCCATGGGATGGGTACCACGCAGTAGTACTTTAAAGGGTCTGCGTTTGCTCACCCAACCTCACCAAACCTCTCAGCCCCAAGAGTGTCCACCCTTATGTCTCATCCAGCTGTGGGTCTAGATATGGTCAATCCAGGTTGCATCACAGCCCCTGAACGCATTGTGTAAGAATTTCTCTCTCTTTCACTGTCTTTGTTTCATGGGTTTTTCAAAGTAATTTATTTTTATAATGGGGTTTAGCTGCTTTTCACTGCTGTGTTTATGCCGCTTTACACCCACTTGACACACTAACAGAGAGATATCAATACATAGGTATTAAGATTATTACTAGTCAGATATATTCTTGTGCAGTGAATAGGGTGTGTTGAGTCCAGTTCTCTGAGGAAGGAGTAGGTCTTGTCTATTACATATTGGGTTTATGGAACGGTATCTGAGCTAATTTGAAACCCTTGTTTTATGTATCACCCCACCTCACCTTTCCCGTTAAGCAGCCATAGTGTGTTTTCTGCATGTGTGACTCTGTTCTGTTTTGTAATTCAGTTCAAGTGTGACGCTTTTGACATTCCCTCTATAAGTGATACCTTATGAGAAATGTCCTTTTCTGTGTGACTTATTTCACGTAGAATCGTCGTACCTAAATCCACTCATCATGCTGCTACTAGCCTTATGACATTGATTTCATGGCTGAGTGATATTCCATTGTACATAAGGACCACAACTTCTTTATCCATTTTTCTCTTTCCTGGGATATTGAAGGTGGAATGAAGTGGAGGTCCTTGTCAACAGAGCAGCCCTAAACTTTGGGGTGCTTGTGTCTTGCTGATTTTTCATTTTCCCAATTTATACTCCCATGAGTGGAAGTGCCCTATGCTCTCTAAGCTGTGTTTTTTAGATGTTTCAGGACACACCGTACACTTCTCCAGAGTGGCTGTTGGCAATTTACATCCCGCCCATCAGTGTAGCAAGGCTCCCATTTCTCCATGGCCTGTCCTGCATTTCTGGTTTTGAGACTTTATTCAGCATGGCCCTTTTGACCGATGGGTAGCGAGTCTTCTTTGTAGCCCTGATTTACCTTTCCAGGTTGCTTGTTTGGCCAAAAAGGGCGTATGCGTTTTTTCCTGAATATATTCAGGAAAAAACGCATACGCCCTTTTTGGCCAAGGGCATCATTGTCAACGTTTTGCCGCTTTTCATGTGCTTTAAAGGCGATTCGAATCTACCTCCTGAAATCTGTTTCCTGCAATTCTGCCTTGATTTCAAATCCTCTTCTTTGCCTTCCCTCAATATATTTGTGGACGAGAGTTATCATTTATAACTCTGCAGGTTTGTGAATTGCAGTGCCCTGAAGCTCCATTTTACAACTCGCTTTTTTGGGAGCTGGCCGCAAAAGCGCAGGATGGCTTCAGGCCCTGTTCTGCTTTCGGGGGCGATGATTAGCCTGTGGTTAATTCTTCTTCCTGATGGGAAAATAGAGTGACCTGTGCCTGTCCCAACACCAAGAGCTAGTGTCTCACTGCTTCCCCGTGTACCCGTTCATCCTCAGGACAAATTGCAACCTGTACAGAACAGGAGGTTAAAGGTGCTGATGCTCCAAGTAGGGAGATTGTTAGTAAAGCGGCTGGAATGGCGAACCCGGGCACAAGGAGAAGAGAAATGAGGTGCGTTTTAGAAACCTTTCCCCATCACATGGTGTACCATCTTTTTGTTTTCTCATGCATGTTTTCGATGTAGGAAGATGCCCTTGAACCTGGAGATTTGGGACCCATGCGATGGGTACCACGCAGTATTACTTTAAAGGGTCTGCGTTTGCTCACCCAACCTCACCAAACCTCTCAGCCCCAAGAGTGTCCACCCTTATGTCTCATCCAGCTGTGGGTCTAGATATGGTCAATCCAGGTTGCATCACAGCCCCTGAACGCATTGTGTAAGAATTTCTCTCTCTTTCATTGTCTTTGTTTCATGGGTTTGTAAAAGTAATTTATTTTTATAATGGGGTTTAGCTGCTTTTCACTGCTGTGTTTATGCCGCTTTACACCCACTTGACACACTAACAGAGAGATATCAATACATAGGTTTTAAGATTATTACTAGTCAGATATATTCTTGTGCGGTGAATAGGGTGTGTTGAGTCCAGTTCTCTGAGCAAGGAGTAGGTCTTGTCTATTACATATTGGGTTTATGGAACGGTATCTGAGCTAATTTGAAACCCTTGTTTTATGTATCACCCCACCTCACCTTTCCCGTTAAGCAGCCATAGTGTGTTTTCTGCATGTGTGACTCTGTTCTGTTTTGTAATTCAGTTCAAGTGTAACGCTTTTGACATTCCCTCTATAAGTGATACCTTATGAGAAGTGTCCTTTTCTGTGTGACTTATTTCACTTAGAATCGTCGTACCTAAATCCACTCATCATGCTGCTACTAGCCTTATGACATTGATTTCATGGCTGAGTGATATTCCATTGTACATAAGGACCACAACTTCTTTATCCATTTTTCTCTTTCCTGGGATATTGAAGGTGGAATGAAGTGGAGGTCCTTGTCAACAGAGCAGCCCTAAACTTTGGGGTGCTTGTGTCTTGCTGATTTTTCATTTTCCCAATTTATACCCCCATGAGTGGAAGTGCCCTATGCTCTCTAAGCTGTGTTTTTTAGATGTTTCAGGACACACCGTACACTTCTCCAGAGTGGCTGTTGGCAATTTACATCCCGCCCATCAGTGTAGCAAGGCTCCCATTTCTCCATGGCCTGTCCTGCATTTCTGGTTTTGAGACTTTATTCAGCATGGCCCTTTTGACCGATGGGTAGCGAGTCTTCTTTGTAGCCCTGATTTACCTTTCCAGGTTGCTTGTTTGGCCAAAAAGGACGTATGCGTTTTTTCCTGAATATATTCAGGAAAAAACGCATACGCCCTTTTTGGCCAAGGGCATCATTGTCAACGTTTTGCCGCTTTTCATGTGCTTTAAAGGCGATTCGAATCTACCTCCTGAAATCTGTTTCCTGCAATTCTGCCTTGATTTCAAATCCTCTTCTTTGCCTTCCCTCAATACATTTGTGGACGAGAGTTATCATTTATAACTCTGCAGGTTTGTGAATTGCAGTGCCCTGAAGCTCCATTTTACAACTCGCTTTTTTGGGAGCTGGCCGCAAAAGCGCAGGATGGCTTCAGGCCCTGTTCTGCTTTCGGGGGCGATGATTAGCCTGTGGTTAATTCTTCTTCCTGATGGGAAAATAGAGTGACCTGTGCCTGTCCCAACACCAAGAGCTAGTCTCTCACTGGTTCCCCGTGTACCCGTTCATCCTCAGGACAAATTGCAACCTGTACAGAACAGGAGGTTAAAGGTGCTGATGCTCCAAGTAGGGAGATTGTTAGTAAAGCGGCTGGAATGGCGAACCCGGGCACAAGGAGAAGAGAAATGAGGTGCGTTTTAGAAACCTTTCCCCATCACATGGTGTACCATCTTTTTGTTTTCTCATGCATGTTTTCGATGTAGGAAGATGCCCTTGAACCTGGAGATTTGGGACGCATGCGATGGGTACCACGCAGTATTACTTTAAAGGGTCTGCGTTTGCTCACCCAACCTCACCAAACCTCTCAGCCCCAAGAGTGTCCACCCTTATGTCTCATCCAGCTGTGGGTCTAGATATGGTCAATCCAGGTTGCATCACAGCCCCTGAACGCATTGTGTAAGAATTTCTCTCTCTTTCATTGTCTTTGTTTCATGGGTTTGTAAAAGTAATTTATTTTTATAATGGGGTTTAGCTGCCTTTCACTGCTGTGTTTATGCCGCTTTACACCCACTTGACACACTAACAGAGAGATATCAATACATAGGTTTTAAGATTAATACTAGTCAGATATATTTTTGTGCGGTGAATAGGGTGTGTTGAGTCCAGTTCTCTGAGCAAGGAGTAGGTCTTGTCTATTACATATTGGGTTTATGGAACGGTATCTGAGCTAATTTGAAACCCTTGTTTTATGTATCACCCCACCTCACCTTTCCCGTTAAGCAGCCATAGTGTGTTTTCTGCATGTGTGACTCTGTTCTGTTTTGTAATTCAGTTCAAGTGTAACGCTTTTGACATTCCCTCTATAAGTGATACCTTATGAGAAGTGTCCTTTTCTGTGTGACTTATTTCACTTAGAATCGTCGTACCTAAATCCACTCATCATGCTGCTACTAGCCTTATGACATTGATTTCATGGCTGAGTGATATTCCATTGTACATAAGGACCACAACTTCTTTATCCATTTTTCTCTTTCCTGGGATATTGAAGGTGGAATGAAGTGGAGGTCCTTGTCAACAGAGCAGCCCTAAACTTTGGGGTGCTTGTGTCTTGCTGATTTTTCATTTTCCCAATTTATACCCCCATGAGTGGAAGTGCCCTATGCTCTCTAAGCTGTGTTTTTTAGATGTTTCAGGACACACCGTACACTTCTCCAGAGTGGCTGTTGGCAATTTACATCCCGCCCATCAGTGTAGCAAGGCTCCCATTTCTCCATGGCCTGTCCTGCATTTCTGGTTTTGAGACTTTATTCAGCATGGCCCTTTTGACCGATGGGTAGCGAGTCTTCTTTGTAGCCCTGATTTACCTTTCCAGGTTGCTTGTTTGGCCAAAAAGGGCGTATGCGTTTTTTCCTGAATATATTCAGGAAAAAACGCATACGCCCTTTTTGGCCAAGGGCATCATTGTCAACGTTTTGCCGCTTTTCATGTGCTTTAAAGGCGATTCGAATCTACCTCCTGAAATCTGTTTCCTGCAATTCTGCCTTGATTTCAAATCCTCTTCTTTGCCTTCCCTCAATACATTTGTGGACGAGAGTTATCATTTATAACTCTGCAGGTTTGTGAATTGCAGTGCCCTGAAGCTCCATTTTACAACTCGCTTTTTTGGGAGCTGGCCGCAAAAGCGCAGGATGGCTTCAGGCCCTGTTCTGCTTTCGGGGGCGATGATTAGCCTGTGGTTAATTCTTCTTCCTGATGGGAAAATAGAGTGACCTGTGCCTGTCCCAACACCAAGAGCTAGTCTCTCACTGGTTCCCCGTGTACCCGTTCATCCTCAGGACAAATTGCAACCTGTACAGAACAGGAGGTTAAAGGTGCTGATGCTCCAAGTAGGGAGATTGTTAGTAAAGCGGCTGGAATGGCGAACCCGGGCACAAGGAGAAGAGAAATGAGGTGCGTTTTAGAAACCTTTCCCCATCACATGGTGTACCATCTTTTTGTTTTCTCATGCATGTTTTCGATGTAGGAAGATGCCCTTGAACCTGGAGATTTGGGACGCATGCGATGGGTACCACGCAGTATTACTTTAAAGGGTCTGCGTTTGCTCACCCAACCTCACCAAACCTCTCAGCCCCAAGAGTGTCCACCCTTATGTCTCATCCAGCTGTGGGTCTAGATATGGTCAATCCAGGTTGCATCACAGCCCCTGAACGCATTGTGTAAGAATTTCTCTCTCTTTCATTGTCTTTGTTTCATGGGTTTGTAAAAGTAATTTATTTTTATAATGGGGTTTAGCTGCCTTTCACTGCTGTGTTTATGCGCTTTACACCCACTTGACACACTAACAGAGAGATATCAATACATAGGTTTTAAGATTAATACTAGTCAGATATATTTTTGTGCGGTGAATAGGGTGTGTTGAGTCCAGTTCTCTGAGCAAGGAGTAGGTCTTGTCTATTACATATTGGGTTTATGGAATGGTATCTGAGCTAATTTGAAACCCTTGTTTTATGTATCACCCCACCTCACCTTTCCCGTTAAGCAGCCATAGTGTGTTTTCTGCATGTGTGACTCTGTTCTGTTTTGTAATTCAGTTCAAGTGTAACGCTTTTTACATTCCCTCTATAAGTGATACCTTATGAGAAGTGTCCTTTTCTGTGTGACTTATTTCACTTAGAATCGTCGTACCTAAATCCACTCATCATGCTGCTACTAGCCTTATGACATTGATTTCATGGCTGAGTGATATTCCATTGTACATAAGGACCACAACTTCTTTATCCATTTTTCTCTTTCCTGGGATATTGAAGGTGGAATGAAGTGGAGGTCCTTGTCAACAGAGCAGCCCTAAACTTTGGGGTGCTTGTGTCTTGCTGATTTTTCATTTTCCCAATTTATACCCCCATGAGTGGAAGTGCCCTATGCTCTCTAAGCTGTGTTTTTTAGATGTTTCAGGACACACCGTACACTTCTCCAGAGTGGCTGTTGGCAATTTACATCCCGCCCATCAGTGTAGCAAGGCTCCCATTTCTCCATGGCCTGTCCTGCATTTCTGGTTTTGAGACTTTATTCAGCATGGCCCTTTTGACCGATGGGTAGCGAGTCTTCTTTGTAGCCCTGATTTACGTTTCCAGGTTGCTTGGTTGGCCAAAAAGGGCGTATGCGTTTTTTCCTGAATATATTCAGGAAAAAACGCATACGCCCTTTTTGGCCAAGGGCATCATTGTCAACGTTTTGCCACTTTTCATGTGCTTTAAAGGCGATTCGAATCTACCTCCTGAAATCTGTTTCCTGCAATTCTGCCTTGATTTCAAATCCTCTTCTTTGCCTTCCCTCAATACATTTGTGGACGAGAGTTATCATTTATAACTATGCAGGTTTGTGAATTGCAGTGCCCTGAAGCTCCATTTTACAACTCGCTTTTTTGGGAGCTGGCCGCAAAAGCGCAGGATGGCTTCAGGCCCTGTTCTGCTTTCGGGGGCGATGATTAGCCTGTGGTTAATTCTTCTTCCTGATGGGAAAATAGAGTGACCTGTGCCTGTCCCAACACCAAGAGCTAGTCTCTCACTGGTTCCCCGTCTACCCGTTCATCCTCAGGACAAATTGCAACCTATACAGAACAGGAGGTTAAAGGTGCTGATGCTCCAAGTAGGGAGATTGTTAGTAAAGCGGCTGGAATGGCGAACCCGGGCACAAGGAGAAGAGAAATGAGGTGCGTTTTAGAAACCTTTCCCCATCACATGGTGTACCATCTTTTTGTTTTCTCATGCATGTTTTCGATGTAGGAAGATGCCCTTGAACCTGGAGATTTGCGACCCATGCGATGGGGACCACGCAGTATTACTTTAAAGGGTCTGCGTTTGCTCACCCAACCTCACCAAACCTCTCAGCCCCAAGAGTGTCCACCCTTATGTCTCATCCAGCTGTGGGTCTAGATATGGTCAATCCAGGTTGCATCACAGCCCCTGAACGCATTGTGTAAGAATTTCTCTCTCTTTTACTGTCTTTGTTTCATGGGTTTGTAAAAGTAATTTATTTTTATAATGGGGTTTAGCTGCTTTTCACTGCTGTGTTTATGCCGCTTTACACCCACTTGACACACTAACAGAGAGATGTCAATACATAGGTTTTAAGATTATTACTAGTCAGATATATTCTTGTGCGGTGAATAGGGTGTGTTGAGTCCAGTTCTCTGAGCAAGGAGTAGGTCTTGTCTATTACATATTGGGTTTATGGAACGGTATCTGAGCTAATTTGAAACCCTTGTTTTATGTATCACCCCACCTCACCTTTCCCGTTAAGCAGCCATAGTGTGTTTTCTGCATGTGTGACTCTGTTCTGTTTTGTAATTCAGTTCAAGTGTAACGCTTTTGACATTCCCTCTATAAGTGATACCTTATGAGAAGTGTCCTTTTCTGTGTGACTTATTTCACTTAGAATCGTCGTACCTAAATCCACTCATCATGCTGCTACTAGCCTTATGACATTGATTTCATGGCTGAGTGATATTCCATTGTACATAAGGACCACAACTTCTTTATCCATTTTTCTCTTTCCTGGGATATTGAAGGTGGAATGAAGTGGAGGTCCTTGTCAACAGAGCAGCCCTAAACTTTGGGGTGCTTGTGTCTTGCTGATTTTTCATTTTCCCAATTTATACCCCCATGAGTGGAAGTGCCCTATGCTCTCTAAGCTGTGTTTTTTAGATGTTTCAGGACACACCGTACACTTCTCCAGAGTGGCTGTTGGCAATTTACATCCCGCCCATCAGTGTAGCAAGGCTCCCATTTCTCCATGGCCTGTCCTGCATTTCTGGTTTTGAGACTTTATTCAGCATGGCCCTTTTGACCGATGGGTAGCGAGTCTTCTTTGTAGCCCTGATTTACCTTTCCAGGTTGCTTGTTTGGCCAAAAAGGGCGTATGCGTTTTTTCCTGAATATATTCAGGAAAAAACGCATACGCCCTTTTTGGCCAAGGGCATCATTGTCAACGTTTTGCCGCTTTTCATGTGCTTTAAAGGCGATTCGAATCTACCTCCTGAAATCTGTTTCCTGCAATTCTGCCTTGATTTCAAATCCTCTTCTTTGCCTTCCCTCAATACATTTGTGGACGAGAGTTATCATTTATAACTCTGCAGGTTTGTGAATTGCAGTGCCCTGAAGCTCCATTTTACAACTCGCTTTTTTGGGAGCTGGCCGCAAAAGCGCAGGATGGCTTCAGGCCCTGTTCTGCTTTCGGGGGCGATGATTAGCCTGTGGTTAATTCTTCTTCCTGATGGGAAAATAGAGTGACCTGTGCCTGTCCCAACACCAAGAGCTAGTCTCTCACTGGTTCCCCGTGTACCCGTTCATCCTCAGGACAAATTGCAACCTGTACAGAACAGGAGGTTAAAGGTGCTGATGCTCCAAGTAGGGAGATTGTTAGTAAAGCGGCTGGAATGGCGAACCCGGGCACAAGGAGAAGAGAAATGAGGTGCGTTTTAGAAACCTTTCCCCATCACATGGTGTACCATCTTTTTGTTTTCTCATGCATGTTTTCGATGTAGGAAGATGCCCTTGAACCTGGAGATTTGGGACGCATGCGATGGGTACCACGCAGTAGTACTTTAAAGGGTCTGCGTTTGCTCACCCAACCTCACCAAACCTCTCAGCCCCAAGAGTGTCCACCCTTATGTCTCATCCAGCTGTGGGTCTAGATATGGTCAATCCAGGTTGCATCACAGCCCCTGAACGCATTGTGTAAGAATTTCTCTCTCTTTCACTGTCTTTGTTTCATGGGTTTTTCAAAGTAATTTATTTTTATAATGGGGTTTAGCTGCTTTTCACTGCTGTGTTTATGCCGCTTTACACCCACTTGACACACTAACAGAGAGATATCAATACATAGGTTTTAAGATTATTACTAGTCAGATATATTCTTGTGCAGTGAATAGGGTGTGTTGAGTCCAGTTCTCTGAGCAAGGAGTAGGTCTTGTCTATTACATATTGGGTTTATGGAACGGTATCTGAGCTAATTTGAAACCCTTGTTTTATGTATCACCCCACCTCACCTTTCCCGTTAAGCAGCCATAGTGTGTTTTCTGCATGTGTGACTCTGTTCTGTTTTGTAATTCAGTTCAAGTGTGACGCTTTTGACATTCCCTCTATAAGTGATACCTTATGAGAAGTGTCCTTTTCTGTGTGACTTATTTCACTTAGAATCGTCGTACCTAAATCCACTCATCATGCTGCTACTAGCCTTATGACATTGATTTCATGGCTGAGTGATATTCCATTGTACATAAGGACCACAACTTCTTTATCCATTTTTCTCTTTCCTGGGATATTGAAGGTGGAATGAAGTGGAGGTCCTTGTCAACAGAGCAGCCCTAAACTTTGGGGTGCTTGTGTCTTGCTGATTTTTCATTTTCCCAATTTATACCCCCATGAGTGGAAGTGCCCTATGCTCTCTAAGCTGTGTTTTTTAGATGTTTCAGGACACACCGTACACTTCTCCAGAGTGGCTGTTGGCAATTTACATCCCGCCCATCAGTGTAGCAAGGCTCCCATTTCTCCATGGCCTGTCCTGCATTTCTGGTTTTGAGACTTTATTCAGCATGGCCCTTTTGACCGATGGGTAGCGAGTCTTCTTTGTAGCCCTGATTTACCTTTCCAGGTTGCTTGTTTGGCCAAAAAGGGCGTATGCGTTTTTTCCTGAATATATTCAGGAAAAAACGCATACGCCCTTTTTGGCCAAGGGCATCATTGTCAACGTTTTGCCGCTTTTCATGTGCTTTAAAGGCGATTCGAATCTACCTCCTGAAATCTGTTTCCTGCAATTCGGCCTTGATTTCAAATCCTCTTCTTTGCCTTCCCTCAATATATTTGTGGACGAGAGTTATCATTTATAACTCTGCAGGTTTGTGAATTGCAGTGCCCTGAAGCTCCATTTTACAACTCGCTTTTTTGGGAGCTGGCCGCAAAAGCGCAGGATGGCTTCAGGCCCTGTTCTGCTTTCGGGGGCGATGATTAGCCTGTGGTTAATTCTTCTTCCTGATGGGAAAATAGAGTGACCTGTGCCTGTCCCAACACCAAGAGCTAGTCTCTCACTGCTTCCCCGTGTACCCGTTCATCCTCAGGACAAATTGCAACCTGTACAGAACAGGAGGTTAAAGGTGCTGATGCTCCAAGTAGGGAGATTGTTAGTAAAGCGGCTGGAATGGCGAACCCGGGCACAAGGAGAAGAGAAATGAGGTGCGTTTTAGAAACCTTTCCCCATCACATGGTGTACCATCTTTTTGTTTTCTCATGCATGTTTTCGATGTAGGAAGATGCCCTTGAACCTGGAGATTTGGGACCCATGCGATGGGTACCACGCAGTATTACTTTAAAGGGTCTGCGTTTGCTCACCCAACCTCACCAAACCTCTCAGCCCCAAGAGTGTCCACCCTTATGTCTCATCCAGCTGTGGGTCTAGATATGGTCAATCCAGGTTGCATCACAGCCCCTGAACGCATTGTGTAAGAATTTCTCTCTCTTTCATTGTCTTTGTTTCATGGGTTTGTAAAAGTAATTTATTTTTATAATGGGGTTTAGCTGCTTTTCACTGCTGTGTTTATGCCGCTTTACACCCACTTGACACACTAACAGAGAGATATCAATACATAGGTTTTAAGATTATTACTAGTCAGATATATTCTTGTGCGGTGAATAGGGTGTGTTGAGTCCAGTTCTCTGAGCAAGGAGTAGGTCTTGTCTATTACATATTGGGTTTATGGAACGGTATCTGAGCTAATTTGAAACCCTTGTTTTATGTATCACCCCACCTCACCTTTCCCGTTAAGCAGCCATAGTGTGTTTTCTGCATGTGTGACTCTGTTCTGTTTTGTAATTCAGTTCAAGTGTGACGCTTTTGACATTCCCTCTATAAGTGATACCTTATGAGAAGTGTCCTTTTCTGTGTGACTTATTTCACTTAGAATCGTCGTACCTAAATCCACTCATCATGCTGCTACTAGCCTTATGACATTGATTTCATGGCTGAGTGATATTCCATTGTACATAAGGACCACAACTTCTTTATCCATTTTTCTCTTTCCTGGGATATTGAAGGTGGAATGAAGTGGAGGTCCTTGTCAACAGAGCAGCCCTAAACTTTGGGGTGCTTGTGTCTTGCTGATTTTTCATTTTCCCAATTTATACCCCCATGAGTGGAAGTGCCCTATGCTCTCTAAGCTGTGTTTTTTAGATGTTTCAGGACACACCGTACACTTCTCCAGAGTGGCTGTTGGCAATTTACATCCCGCCCATCAGTGTAGCAAGGCTCCCATTTCTCCATGGCCTGTCCTGCATTTCTGGTTTTGAGACTTTATTCAGCATGGCCCTTTTGACCGATGGGTAGCGAGTCTTCTTTGTAGCCCTGATTTACCTTTCCAGGTTGCTTGTTTGGCCAAAAAGGGCGTATGCGTTTTTTCCTGAATATATTCAGGAAAAAACGCATACGCCCTTTTTGGCCAAGGGCATCATTGTCAACGTTTTGCCGCTTTTCATGTGCTTTAAAGGCGATTCGAATCTACCTCCTGAAATCTGTTTCCTGCAATTCTGCCTTGATTTCAAATCCTCTTCTTTGCCTTCCCTCAATACATTTGTGGACGAGAGTTATCATTTATAACTCTGCAGGTTTGTGAATTGCAGTGCCCTGAAGCTCCATTTTACAACTCGCTTTTTTGGGAGCTGGCCGCAAAAGCGCAGGATGGCTTCAGGCCCTGTTCTGCTTTCGGGGGCGATGATTAGCCTGTGGTTAATTCTTCTTCCTGATGGGAAAATAGAGTGACCTGTGCCTGTCCCAACACCAAGAGCTAGTCTCTCACTGCTTCCCCGTGTACCCGTTCATCCTCAGGACAAATTGCAACGTGTACAGAACAGGAGGTTAAAGGTGCTGATGCTCCAAGTAGGGAGATTGTTAGTAAAGCGGCTGGAATGGCGAACCCGGGCACAAGGAGAAGAGAAATGAGGTGCGTTTTAGAAACCTTTCCCCATCACATGGTGTACCATCTTTTTGTTTTCTCATGCATGTTTTCGATGTAGGAAGATGCCCTTGAACCTGGAGATTTGGGACCCATGCGATGGGTACCACGCAGTATTACTTTAAAGGGTCTGCGTTTGCTCACCCAACCTCACCAAACCTCTCAGCCCCAAGAGTGTCCACCCTTATGTCTCATCCAGCTGTGGGTCTAGATATGGTCAATCCAGGTTGCATCACAGCCCCTGAACGCATTGTGTAAGAATTTCTCTCTCTTTCACTGTCTTTGTTTCATGGGTTTTTCAAAGTAATTTATTTTTATAATGGGGTTTAGCTGCTTTTCACTGCTGTGTTTATGCCGCTTTACACCCACTTGACACACTAACAGAGAGATATCAATACATAGGTTTTAAGATTATTACTAGTCAGATATATTCTTGTGCGGTGAATAGGGTGTGTTGAGTCCAGTTCTCTGAGGAAGGAGTAGGTCTTGTCTATTACATATTGGGTTTATGGAACGGTATCTGAGCTAATTTGAAACCCTTGTTTTATGTATCACCCCACCTCACCTTTCCCGTTAAGCAGCCATAGTGTGTTTTCTGCATGTGTGACTCTGTTCTGTTTTGTAATTGAGTTCAAGTGTGACGCTTTTGACATTCCCTCTATAAGTGATACCTTATGAGAAGTGTCCTTTTCTGTGTGACTTATTTCACTTAGAATCGTCGTACCTAAATCCACTCATCATGCTGCTACTAGCCTTATGACATTGATTTCATGGCTGAGTGATATTCCATTGTACATAAGGACCACAACTTCTTTATCCATTTTTCTCTTTCCTGGGATATTGAAGGTGGAATGAAGTGGAGGTCCTTGTCAACAGAGCAGCCCTAAACTTTGGGGTGCTTGTGTCTTGCTGATTTTTCATTTTCCCAATTTATACCCCCATGAGTGGAAGTGCCCTATGCTCT
Organism: Balaenoptera ricei; assembly: GCF_028023285.1. Taxonomy (NCBI): domain Eukaryota; kingdom Metazoa; phylum Chordata; class Mammalia; order Artiodactyla; family Balaenopteridae; genus Balaenoptera; species Balaenoptera ricei. Next base: position 75,049 of record NW_026777650.1, read on the forward strand.
CTAAGCTGTGTTTTTTAGATGTTTCAGGACACACCGTACACTTCTCCAGAGTGGCTGTTGGCAATTTACATCCCGCCCATCAGTGTAGCAAGGCTCCCATTTCTCCATGGCCTGTCCTGCATTTCTGGTTTTGAGACTTTATTCAGCATGGCCCTTTTGACCGATGGGTAGCGAGTCTTCTTTGTAGCCCTGATTTACCTTTCCAGGTTGCTTGTTTGGCCAAAAAGGGCGTATGCGTTTTTTCCTGAATATATTCAGGAAAAAACGCATACGCCCTTTTTGGCCAAGGGCATCATTGTCAACGTTTTGCCGCTTTTCATGTGCTTTAAAGGCGATTCGAATCTACCTCCTGAAATCTGTTTCCTGCAATTCTGCCTTGATTTCAAATCCTCTTCTTTGCCTTCCCTCAATACATTTGTGGACGAGAGTTATCATTTATAACTCTGCAGGTTTGTGAATTGCAGTGCCCTGAAGCTCCATTTTACAACTCGCTTTTTTGGGAGCTGGCCGCAAAAGCGCAGGATGGCTTCAGGCCCTGTTCTGCTTTCGGGGGCGATGATTAGCCTGTGGTTAATTCTTCTTCCTGATGGGAAAATAGAGTGACCTGTGCCTGTCCCAACACCAAGAGCTAGTCTCTCACTGGTTCCCCGTGTACCCGTTCATCCTCAGGACAAATTGCAACCTGTACAGAACAGGAGGTTAAAGGTGCTGATGCTCCAAGTAGGGAGATTGTTAGTAAAGCGGCTGGAATGGCGAACCCGGGCACAAGGAGAAGAGAAATGAGGTGCGTTTTAGAAACCTTTCCCCATCACATGGTGTACCATCTTTTTGTTTTCTCATGCATGTTTTCGATGTAGGAAGATGCCCTTGAACCTGGAGATTTGGGACGCATGCGATGGGTACCACGCAGTATTACTTTAAAGGGTCTGCGTTTGCTCACCCAACCTCACCAAACCTCTCAGCCCCAAGAGTGTCCACCCTTATGTCTCATCCAGCTGTGGGTCTAGATATGGTCAATCCAGGTTGCATCACAGCCCCTGAACGCATTGTGTAAGAATTTCTCTCTCTTTCATTGTCTTTGTTTCATGGGTTTGTAAAAGTAATTTATTTTTATAATGGGGTTTAGCTGCTTTTCACTGCTGTGTTTATGCCGCTTTACACCCACTTGACACACTAACAGAGAGATATCAATACATAGGTTTTAAGATTATTACTAGTCAGATATATTTTTGTGCGGTGAATAGGGTGTGTTGAGTCCAGTTCTCTGAGCAAGGAGTAGGTCTTGTCTATTACATATTGGGTTTATGGAACGGTATCTGAGCTAATTTGAAACCCTTGTTTTATGTATCACCCCACCTCACCTTTCCCGTTAAGCAGCCATAGTGTGTTTTCTGCATGTGTGACTCTGTTCTGTTTTGTAATTCAGTTCAAGTGTAACGCTTTTGACATTCCCTCTATAAGTGATACCTTATGAGAAGTGTCCTTTTCTGTGTGACTTATTTCACTTAGAATCGTCGTACCTAAATCCACTCATCATGCTGCTACTAGCCTTATGACATTGATTTCATGGCTGAGTGATATTCCATTGTACATAAGGACCACAAATTCTTTATCCATTTTTCTCTTTCCTGGGATATTGAAGGTGGAATGAAGTGGAGGTCCTTGTCAACAGAGCAGCCCTAAACTTTGGGGTGCTTGTGTCTTGCTGATTTTTCATTTTCCCAATTTATACCCCCATGAGTGGAAGTGCCCTATGCTCTCTAAGCTGTGTTTTTTAGATGTTTCAGGACACACCGTACACTTCTCCAGAGTGGCTGTTGGCAATTTACATCCCGCCCATCAGTGTAGCAAGGCTCCCATTTCTCCATGGCCTGTCCTGCATTTCTGGTTTTGAGACTTTATTCAGCATGGCCCTTTTGACCGATGGGTAGCGAGTCATATTTGTAGCCCTGATTTGCCTTTCCAGGTTGCTTGGTTGGCCAAAAAGGGCGTATGCGTTTTTTCCTGAATATATTCAGGAAAAAACGCATACGCCCTTTTTGGCCAAGGGCATCATTGTCAACGTTTTGCCGCTTTTCATGTGCTTTAAAGGCGATTCGAATCTACCTCCTGAAATCTGTTTCCTGCAATTCGGCCTTGATTACAAATCCTCTTCTTTGCCTTCCCTCAATATATTTGTGGACGAGAGTTATCATTTATAACTCTGCAGGTTTGTGAATTGCAGTGCCCTGAAGCTCCATTTTACAACTCGCTTTTTTGGGAGCTGGCCGCAAAAGCGCAGGATGGCTTCAGGCCCTGTTCTGCTTTCGGGGGCGATGATTAGCCTGTGGTTAATTCTTCTTCCTGATGGGAAAATAGAGTGACCTGTGCCTGTCCCAACACCAAGAGCTAGTCTCTCACTGGTTCCCCGTCTACCCGTTCATCCTCAGGACAAATTGCAACCTGTACAGAACAGGAGGTTAAAGGTGCTGATGCTCCAAGTAGGGAGATTGTTAGTAAAGCGGCTGGAATGGCGAACCCGGGCACAAGGAGAAGAGAAATGAGGTGCGTTTTAGAAACCTTTCCCCATCACATGGTGTACCATCTTTTTGTTTTCTCATGCATGTTTTCGATGTAGGAAGATGCCCTTGAACCTGGAGATTTGGGTCCCATGGGATGGGTACCACGCAGTAGTACTTTAAAGGGTCTGCGTTTGCTCACCCAACCTCACCAAACCTCTCAGCCCCAAGAGTGTCCACCCTTATGTCTCATCCAGCTGTGGGTCTAGATATGGTCAATCCAGGTTGCATCACAGCCCCTGAACGCATTGTGTAAGAATTTCTCTCTCTTTCACTGTCTTTGTTTCATGGGTTTTTCAAAGTAATTTATTTTTATAATGGGGTTTAGCTGCTTTTCACTGCTGTGTTTATGCCGCTTTACACCCACTTGACACACTAACAGAGAGATATCAATACATAGGTTTTAAGATTATTACTAGTCAGATATATTCTTGTGCAGTGAATAGGGTGTGTTGAGTCCAGTTCTCTGAGCAAGGAGTAGGTCTTGTCTATTACATATTGGGTTTATGGAACGGTATCTGAGCTAATTTGAAACCCTTGTTTTATGTATCACCCCACCTCACCTTTCCCGTTAAGCAGCCATAGTGTGTTTTCTGCATGTGTGACTCTGTTCTGTTTTGTAATTCAGTTCAAGTGTGACGCTTTTGACATTCCCTCTATAAGTGATACCTTATGAGAAGTGTCCTTTTCTGTGTGACTTATTTCACTTAGAATCGTCGTACCTAAATCCACTCATCATGCTGCTACTAGCCTTATGACATTGATTTCATGGCTGAGTGATATTCCATTGTACATAAGGACCACAACTTCTTTATCCATTTTTCTCTTTCCTGGGATATTGAAGGTGGAATGAAGTGGAGGTCCTTGTCAACAGAGCAGCCCTAAACTTTGGGGTGCTTGTGTCTTGCTGATTTTTCATTTTCCCAATTTATACCCCCATGAGTGGAAGTGCCCTATGCTCTCTAAGCTGTGTTTTTTAGATGTTTCAGGACACACCGTACACTTCTCCAGAGTGGCTGTTGGCAATTTACATCCCGCCCATCAGTGTAGCAAGGCTCCCATTTCTCCATGGCCTGTCCTGCATTTCTGGTTTTGAGACTTTATTCAGCATGGCCCTTTTGACCGATGGGTAGCGAGTCTTCTTTGTAGCCCTGATTTACCTTTCCAGGTTGCTTGTTTGGCCAAAAAGGGCGTATGCGTTTTTTCCTGAATATATTCAGGAAAAAACGCATACGCCCTTTTTGGCCAAGGGCATCATTGTCAACGTTTTGCCGCTTTTCATGTGCTTTAAAGGCGATTCGAATCTACCTCCTGAAATCTGTTTCCTGCAATTCGGCCTTGATTTCAAATCCTCTTCTTTGCCTTCCCTCAATATATTTGTGGACGAGAGTTATCATTTATAACTCTGCAGGTTTGTGAATTGCAGTGCCCTGAAGCTCCATTTTACAACTCGCTTTTTTGGGAGCTGGCCGCAAAAGCGCAGGATGGCTTCAGGCCCTGTTCTGCTTTCGGGGGCGATGATTAGCCTGTGGTTAATTCTTCTTCCTGATGGGAAAATAGAGTGACCTGTGCCTGTCCCAACACCAAGAGCTAGTCTCTCACTGGTTCCCCGTCTACCCGTTCATCCTCAGGACAAATTGCAACCTGTACAGAACAGGAGGTTAAAGGTGCTGATGCTCCAAGTAGGGAGATTGTTAGTAAAGCGGCTGGAATGGCGAACCCGGGCACAAGGAGAAGAGAAATGAGGTGCGTTTTAGAAACCTTTCCCCATCACATGGTGTACCATCTTTTTGTTTTCTCATGCATGTTTTCGATGTAGGAAGATGCCCTTGAACCTGGAGATTTGGGTCCCATGGGATGGGTACCACGCAGTAGTACTTTAAAGGGTCTGCGTTTGCTCACCCAACCTCACCAAACCTCTCAGCCCCAAGAGTGTCCACCCTTATGTCTCATCCAGCTGTGGGTCTAGATATGGTCAATCCAGGTTGCATCACAGCCCCTGAACGCATTGTGTAAGAATTTCTCTCTCTTTCACTGTCTTTGTTTCATGGGTTTTTCAAAGTAATTTATTTTTATAATGGGGTTTAGCTGCTTTTCACTGCTGTGTTTATGCCGCTTTACACCCACTTGACACACTAACAGAGAGATATCAATACATAGGTTTTAAGATTATTACTAGTCAGATATATTCTTGTGCGGTGAATAGGGTGTGTTGAGTCCAGTTCTCTGAGCAAGGAGTAGGTCTTGTCTATTACATATTGGGTTTATGGAACGGTATCTGAGCTAATTTGAAACCCTTGTTTTATGTATCACCCCACCTCACCTTTCCCGTTAAGCAGCCATAGTGTGTTTTCTGCATGTGTGACTCTGTTCTGTTTTGTAATTGAGTTCAAGTGTGACGCTTTTGACATTCCCTCTATAAGTGATACCTTATGAGAAGTGTCCTTTTCTGTGTGACTTATTTCACTTAGAATCGTCGTACCTAAATCCACTCATCATGCTGCTACTAGCCTTATGACATTGATTTCATGGCTGAGTGATATTCCATTGTACATAAGGACCACAACTTCTTTATCCATTTTTCTCTTTCCTGGGATATTGAAGGTGGAATGAAGTGGAGGTCCTTGTCAACAGAGCAGCCCTAAACTTTGGGGTGCTTGTGTCTTGCTGATTTTTCATTTTCCCAATTTATACCCCCATGAGTGGAAGTGCCCTATGCTCTCTAAGCTGTGTTTTTTAGATGTTTCAGGACACACCGTACACTTCTCCAGAGTGGCTGTTGGCAATTTACATCCCGCCCATCAGTGTAGCAAGGCTCCCATTTCTCCATGGCCTGTCCTGCATTTCTGGTTTTGAGACTTTTTTCAGCATGGCCCTTTTGACCGATGGGTAGCGAGTCTTCTTTGTAGCCCTGATTTGCCTTTCCAGGTTGCTTGGTTGGCCAAAAAGGGCGTATGCGTTTTTTCCTGAATATATTCAGGAAAAAACGCATACGCCCTTTTTGGCCAAGGGCATCATTGTCAACGTTTTGCCGCTTTTCATGTGCTTTAAAGGCGATTCGAATCTACCTCCTGAAATCTGTTTCCTGCAATTCGGCCTTGATTTCAAATCCTCTTCTTTGCCTTCCCTCAATATATTTGTGGACGAGAGTTACCATTTATAACTCTGCAGGTTTGTGAATTGCAGTGCCCTGAAGCTCCATTTTACAACTCGCTTTTTTGGGAGCTGGCCGCAAAAGCGCAGGATGGCTTCAGGCCCTGTTCTGCTTTCGGGGGCGATGATTAGCCTGTGGTTAATTCTTCTTCCTGATGGGAAAATAGAGTGACCTGTGCCTGTCCCAACACCAAGAGCTAGTCTCTCACTGGTTCCCCGTCTACCCGTTCATCCTCAGGACAAATTGCAACCTGTACAGAACAGGAGGTTAAAGGTGCTGATGCTCCAAGTAGGGAGATTGTTAGTAAAGCGGCTGGAATGGCGAACCCGGGCACAAGGAGAAGAGAAATGAGGTGCGTTTTAGAAACCTTTCCCCATCACATGGTGTACCATCTTTTTGTTTTCTCATGCATGTTTTCGATGTAGGAAGATGCCCTTGAACCTGGAGATTTGGGTCCCATGGGATGGGTACCACGCAGTAGTACTTTAAAGGGTCTGCGTTTGCTCACCCAACCTCACCAAACCTCTCAGCCCCAAGAGTGTCCACCCTTATGTCTCATCCAGCTGTGGGTCTAGATATGGTCAATCCAGGTTGCATCACAGCCCCTGAACGCATTGTGTAAGAATTTCTCTCTCTTTCACTGTCTTTGTTTCATGGGTTTTTCAAAGTAATTTATTTTTATAATGGGGTTTAGCTGCTTTTCACTGCTGTGTTTATGCCGCTTTACACCCACTTGACACACTAACAGAGAGATATCAATACATAGGTTTTAAGATTATTACTAGTCAGATATATTCTTGTGCAGTGAATAGGGTGTGTTGAGTCCAGTTCTCTGAGGAAGGAGTAGGTCTTGTCTATTACATATTGGGTTTATGGAACGGTATCTGAGCTAATTTGAAACCCTTGTTTTATGTATCACCCCACCTCACCTTTCCCGTTAAGCAGCCATAGTGTGTTTTCTGCATGTGTGACTCTGTTCTGTTTTGTAATTCAGTTCAAGTGTGACGCTTTTGACATTCCCTCTATAAGTGATACCTTATGAGAAGTGTCCTTTTCTGTGTGACTTATTTCACTTAGAATCGTCGTACCTAAATCCACTCATCATGCTGCTACTAGCCTTATGACATTGATTTCATGGCTGAGTGATATTCCATTGTACATAAGGACCACAACTTCTTTATCCATTTTTCTCTTTCCTGGGATATTGAAGGTGGAATGAAGTGGAGGTCCTTGTCAACAGAGCAGCCCTAAACTTTGGGGTGCTTGTGTCTTGCTGATTTTTCATTTTCCCAATTTATACCCCCATGAGTGGAAGTGCCCTATGCTCTCTAAGCTGTGTTTTTTAGATGTTTCAGGACACACCGTACACTTCTCCAGAGTGGCTGTTGGCAATTTACATCCCGCCCATCAGTGTAGCAAGGCTCCCATTTCTCCATGGCCTGTCCTGCATTTCTGGTTTTGAGACTTTATTCAGCATGGCCCTTTTGACCGATGGGTAGCGAGTCTTCTTTGTAGCCCTGATTTACCTTTCCAGGTTGCTTGTTTGGCCAAAAAGGGCGTATGCGTTTTTTCCTGAATATATTCAGGAAAAAACGCATACGCCCTTTTTGGCCAAGGGCATCATTGTCAACGTTTTGCCGCTTTTCATGTGCTTTAAAGGCGATTCGAATCTACCTCCTGAAATCTGTTTCCTGCAATTCGGCCTTGATTTCAAATCCTCTTCTTTGCCTTCCCTCAATACATTTGTGGACGAGAGTTATCATTTATAACTCTGCAGGTTTGTGAATTGCAGTGCCCTGAAGCTCCATTTTACAACTCGCTTTTTTGGGAGCTGGCCGCAAAAGCGCAGGATGGCTTCAGGCCCTGTTCTGCTTTCGGGGGCGATGATTAGCCTGTGGTTAATTCTTCTTCCTGATGGGAAAATAGAGTGACCTGTGCCTGTCCCAACACCAAGAGCTAGTCTCTCACTGCTTCCCCGTGTACCCGTTCATCCTCAGGACAAATTGCAACCTGTACAGAACAGGAGGTTAAAGGTGCTGATGCTCCAAGTAGGGAGATTGTTAGTAAAGCGGCTGGAATGGCGAACCCGGGCACAAGGAGAAGAGAAATGAGGTGCGTTTTAGAAACCTTTCCCCATCACATGGTGTACCATCTTTTTGTTTTCTCATGCATGTTTTCGATGTAGGAAGATGCCCTTGAACCTGGAGATTTGGGACGCATGCGATGGGTACCACGCAGTATTACTTTAAAGGGTCTGCGTTTGCTCACCCAACCTCACCAAACCTCTCAGCCCCAAGAGTGTCCACCCTTATGTCTCATCCAGCTGTGGGTCTAGATATGGTCAATCCAGGTTGCATCACAGCCCCTGAACGCATTGTGTAAGAATTTCTCTCTCTTTCATTGTCTTTGTTTCATGGGTTTGTAAAAGTAATTTATTTTTATAATGGGGTTTAGCTGCCTTTCACTGCTGTGTTTATGCCGCTTTACACCCACTTGACACACTAACAGAGAGATATCAATACATAGGTTTTAAGATTATTACTAGTCAGATATATTTTTGTGCGGTGAATAGGGTGTGTTGAGTCCAGTTCTCTGAGCAAGGAGTAGGTCTTGTCTATTACATATTGGGTTTATGGAACGGTATCTGAGCTAATTTGAAACCCTTGTTTTATGTATCACCCCACCTCACCTTTCCCGTTAAGCAGCCATAGTGTGTTTTCTGCATGTGTGACTCTGTTCTGTTTTGTAATTCAGTTCAAGTGTAACGCTTTTTACATTCCCTCTATAAGTGATACCTTATGAGAAGTGTCCTTTTCTGTGTGACTTATTTCACTTAGAATCGTCGTACCTAAATCCACTCATCATGCTGCTACTAGCCTTATGACATTGATTTCATGGCTGAGTGATATTCCATTGTACATAAGGACCACAACTTCTTTATCCATTTTTCTCTTTCCTGGGATATTGAAGGTGGAATGAAGTGGAGGTCCTTGTCAACAGAGCAGCCCTAAACTTTGGGGTGCTTGTGTCTTGCTGATTTTTCATTTTCCCAATTTATACCCCCATGAGTGGAAGTGCCCTATGCTCTCTAAGCTGTGTTTTTTAGATGTTTCAGGACACACCGTACACTTCTCCAGAGTGGCTGTTGGCAATTTACATCCCGCCCATCAGTGTAGCAAGGCTCCCATTTCTCCATGGCCTGTCCTGCATTTCTGGTTTTGAGACTTTATTCAGCATGGCCCTTTTGACCGATGGGTAGCGAGTCTTCTTTGTAGCCCTGATTTACGTTTCCAGGTTGCTTGGTTGGCCAAAAAGGGCGTATGCGTTTTTTCCTGAATATATTCAGGAAAAAACGCATACGCCCTTTTTGGCCAAGGGCATCATTGTCAACGTTTTGCCGCTTTTCATGTGCTTTAAAGGCGATTCGAATCTACCTCCTGAAATCTGTTTCCTGCAATTCGGCCTTGATTTCAAATCCTCTTCTTTGCCTTCCCTCAATACATTTGTGGACGAGAGTTATCATTTATAACTATGCAGGTTTGTGAATTGCAGTGCCCTGAAGCTCCATTTTACAACTCGCTTTTTTGGGAGCTGGCCGCAAAAGCGCAGGATGGCTTCAGGCCCTGTTCTGCTTTCGGGGGCGATGATTAGCCTGTGGTTAATTCTTCTTCCTGATGGGAAAATAGAGTGACCTGTGCCTGTCCCAACACCAAGAGCTAGTCTCTCACTGGTTCCCCGTCTACCCGTTCATCCTCAGGACAAATTGCAACCTGTACAGAACAGGAGGTTAAAGGTGCTGATGCTCCAAGTAGGGAGATTGTTAGTAAAGCGGCTGGAATGGCGAACCCGGGCACAAGGAGAAGAGAAATGAGGTGCGTTTTAGAAACCTTTCCCCATCACATGGTGTACCATCTTTTTGTTTTCTCATGCATGTTTTCGATGTAGGAAGATGCCCTTGAACCTGGAGATTTGGGTCCCATGGGATGGGTACCACGCAGTAGTACTTTAAAGGGTCTGCGTTTGCTCACCCAACCTCACCAAACCTCTCAGCCCCAAGAGTGTCCACCCTTATGTCTCATCCAGCTGTGGGTCTAGATATGGTCAATCCAGGTTGCATCACAGCCCCTGAACGCATTGTGTAAGAATTTCTCTCTCTTTCACTGTCTTTGTTTCATGGGTTTTTCAAAGTAATTTATTTTTATAATGGGGTTTAGCTGCTTTTCACTGCTGTGTTTATGCCGCTTTACACCCACTTGACACACTAACAGAGAGATATCAATACATAGGTTTTAAGATTATTACTAGTCAGATATATTCTTGTGCAGTGAATAGGGTGTGTTGAGTCCAGTTCTCTGAGGAAGGAGTAGGTCTTGTCTATTACATATTGGGTTTATGGAACGGTATCTGAGCTAATTTGAAACCCTTGTTTTATGTATCACCCCACCTCACCTTTCCCGTTAAGCAGCCATAGTGTGTTTTCTGCATGTGTGACTCTGTTCTGTTTTGTAATTCAGTTCAAGTGTGACGCTTTTGACATTCCCTCTATAAGTGATACCTTATGAGAAGTGTCCTTTTCTGTGTGACTTATTTCACTTAGAATCGTCGTACCTAAATCCACTCATCATGCTGCTACTAGCCTTATGACATTGATTTCATGGCTGAGTGATATTCCATTGTACATAAGGACCACAACTTCTTTATCCATTTTTCTCTTTCCTGGGATATTGAAGGTGGAATGAAGTGGAGGTCCTTGTCAACAGAGCAGCCCTAAACTTTGGGGTGCTTGTGTCTTGCTGATTTTTCATTTTCCCAATTTATACCCCCATGAGTGGAAGTGCCCTATGCTCTCTAAGCTGTGTTTTTTAGATGTTTCAGGACACACCGTACACTTCTCCAGAGTGGCTGTTGGCAATTTACATCCCGCCCATCAGTGTAGCAAGGCTCCCATTTCTCCATGGCCTGTCCTGCATTTCTGGTTTTGAGACTTTATTCAGCATGGCCCTTTTGACCGATGGGTAGCGAGTCTTCTTTGTAGCCCTGATTTACCTTTCCAGGTTGCTTGTTTGGCCAAAAAGGGCGTATGCGTTTTTTCCTGAATATATTCAGGAAAAAACGCATACGCCCTTTTTGGCCAAGGGCATCATTGTCAACGTTTTGCCGCTTTTCATGTGCTTTAAAGGCGATTCGAATCTACCTCCTGAAATCTGTTTCCTGCAATTCGGCCTTGATTTCAAATCCTCTTCTTTGCCTTCCCTCAATACATTTGTGGACGAGAGTTATCATTTATAACTCTGCAGGTTTGTGAATTGCAGTGCCCTGAAGCTCCATTTTACAACTCGCTTTTTTGGGAGCTGGCCGCAAAAGCGCAGGATGGCTTCAGGCCCTGTTCTGCTTTCGGGGGCGATGATTAGCCTGTGGTTAATTCTTCTTCCTGATGGGAAAATAGAGTGACCTGTGCCTGTCCCAACACCAAGAGCTAGTCTCTCACTGGTTCCCCGTCTACCCGTTCATCCTCAGGACAAATTGCAACCTGTACAGAACAGGAGGTTAAAGGTGCTGATGCTCCAAGTAGGGAGATTGTTAGTAAAGCGGCTGGAATGGCGAACCCGGGCACAAGGAGAAGAGAAATGAGGTGCGTTTTAGAAACCTTTCCCCATCACATGGTGTACCATCTTTTTGTTTTCTCATGCATGTTTTCGATGTAGGAAGATGCCCTTGAACCTGGAGATTTGGGTCCCATGGGATGGGTACCACGCAGTAGTACTTTAAAGGGTCTGCGTTAGCTCACCCAACCTCACCAAACCTCTCAGCCCCAAGAGTGTCCACCCTTATGTCTCATCCAGCTGTGGGTCTAGATATGGTCAATCCAGGTTGCATCACAGCCCCTGAACGCATTGTGTAAGAATTTCTCTCTCTTTCACTGTCTTTGTTTCATGGGTTTTTCAAAGTAATTTATTTTTATAATGGGGTTTAGCTGCTTTTCACTGCTGTGTTTATGCCGCTTTACACCCACTTGACACACTAACAGAGAGATATCAATACATAGGTTTTAAGATTATTACTAGTCAGATATATTCTTGTGCGGTGAATAGGGTGTGTTGAGTCCAGTTCTCTGAGCAAGGAGTAGGTCTTGTCTATTACATATTGGGTTTATGGAACGGTATCTGAGCTAATTTGAAACCCTTGTTTTATGTATCACCCCACCTCACCTTTCCCGTTAAGCAGCCATAGTGTGTTTTCTGCATGTGTGACTCTGTTCTGTTTTGTAATTGAGTTCAAGTGTGACGCTTTTGACATTCCCTCTATAAGTGATACCTTATGAGAAGTGTCCTTTTCTGTGTGACTTATTTCACTTAGAATCGTCGTACCTAAATCCACTCATCATGCTGCTACTAGCCTTATGACATTGATTTCATGGCTGAGTGATATTCCATTGTACATAAGGACCACAACTTCTTTATCCATTTTTCTCTTTCCTGGGATATTGAAGGTGGAATGAAGTGGAGGTCCTTGTCAACAGAGCAGCCCTAAACTTTGGGGTGCTTGTGTCTTGCTGATTTTTCATTTTCCCAATTTATACCCCCATGAGTGGAAGTGCCCTATGCTCTCTAAGCTGTGTTTTTTAGATGTTTCAGGACACACCGTACACTTCTCCAGAGTGGCTGTTGGCAATTTACATCCCGCCCATCAGTGTAGCAAGGCTCCCATTTCTCCATGGCCTGTCCTGCATTTCTGGTTTTGAGACTTTATTCAGCATGGCCCTTTTGACCGATGGGTAGCGAGTCTTCTTTGTAGCCCTGATTTACCTTTCCAGGTTGCTTGTTTGGCCAAAAAGGGCGTATGCGTTTTTTCCTGAATATATTCAGGAAAAAACGCATACGCCCTTTTTGGCCAAGGGCATCATTGTCAACGTTTTGCCGCTTTTCATGTGCTTTAAAGGCGATTCGAATCTACCTCCTGAAATCTGTTTCCTGCAATTCGGCCTTGATTTCAAATCCTCTTCTTTGCCTTCCCTCAATATATTTGTGGACGAGAGTTATCATTTATAACTCTGCAGGTTTGTGAATTGCAGTGCCCTGAAGCTCCATTTTACAACTCGCTTTTTTGGGAGCTGGCCGCAAAAGCGCAGGATGGCTTCAGGCCCTGTTCTGCTTTCGGGGGCGATGATTAGCCTGTGGTTAATTCTTCTTCCTGATGGGAAAATAGAGTGACCTGTGCCTGTCCCAACACCAAGAGCTAGTCTCTCACTGCTTCCCCGTGTACCCGTTCATCCTCAGGACAAATTGCAACCTGTACAGAACAGGAGGTTAAAGGTGCTGATGCTCCAAGTAGGGAGATTGTTAGTAAAGCGGCTGGAATGGCGAACCCGGGCACAAGGAGAAGAGAAATGAGGTGCGTTTTAGAAACCTTTCCCCATCACATGGTGTACCATCTTTTTGTTTTCTCATGCATGTTTTCGATGTAGGAAGATGCCCTTGAACCTGGAGATTTGGGACCCATGCGATGGGTACCACGCAGTATTACTTTAAAGGGTCTGCGTTTGCTCACCCAACCTCACCAAACCTCTCAGCCCCAAGAGTGTCCACCCTTATGTCTCATCCAGCTGTGGGTCTAGATATGGTCAATCCAGGTTGCATCACAGCCCCTGAACGCATTGTGTAAGAATTTCTCTCTCTTTCATTGTCTTTGTTTCATGGGTTTGTAAAAGTAATTTATTTTTATAATGGGGTTTAGCTGCTTTTCACTGCTGTGTTTATGCCGCTTTACACCCACTTGACACACTAACAGAGAGATATCAATACATAGGTTTTAAGATTATTACTAGTCAGATATATTTTTGTGCGGTGAATAGGGTGTGTTGAGTCCAGTTCTCTGAGCAAGGAGTAGGTCTTGTCTATTACATATTGGGTTTATGGAACGGTATCTGAGCTAATTTGAAACCCTTGTTTTATGTATCACCCCACCTCACCTTTCCCGTTAAGCAGCCATAGTGTGTTTTCTGCATGTGTGACTCTGTTCTGTTTTGTAATTCAGTTCAAGTGTAACGCTTTTGACATTCCCTCTATAAGTGATACCTTATGAGAAGTGTCCTTTTCTGTGTGACTTATTTCACTTAGAATCGTCGTACCTAAATCCACTCATCATGCTGCTACTAGCCTTATGACATTGATTTCATGGCTGAGTGATATTCCATTGTACATAAGGACCACAACTTCTTTATCCATTTTTCTCTTTCCTGGGATATTGAAGGTGGAATGAAGTGGAGGTCCTTGTCAACAGAGCAGCCCTAAACTTTGGGGTGCTTGTGTCTTGCTGATTTTTCATTTTCCCAATTTATATCCCCATGAGTGGAAGTGCCCTATGCTCTCTAAGCTGTGTTTCTTAGATGTTTCAGGACACACCGTAAACTTCTCCAGAGTGGCTGTTGGCAATTTACATCCCGCCCATCAGTGTAGCAAGGCTCCCATTTCTCCATGGCCTGTCCTGCATTTCTGGTTTTGAGACTTTTTTCAGCATGGCCCTTTTGACCGATGGGTAGCGAGTCTTCTTTGTAGCCCTGATTTGCCTTTCCAGGTTGCTTGGTTGGCCAAAAAGGGCGTATGCGTTTTTTCCTGAATATATTCAGGAAAAAACGCATACGCCCTTTTTGGCCAAGGGCATCATTGTCAACGTTTTGCCGCTTTTCATGTGCTTTAAAGGCGATTCGAATCTACCTCCTGAAATCTGTTTCCTGCAATTCTGCCTTGATTTCAAATCCTCTTCTTTGCCTTCCCTCAATATATTTGTGGACGAGAGTTATCATTTATAACTCTGCAGGTTTGTGAATTGCAGTGCCCTGAAGCTCCATTTTACAACTCGCTTTTTTGGGAGCTGGCCGCAAAAGTGCAGGTTGGCTTCACGCCCTGTTCTGGTTCCGGGGGGGAGGATGAGCCTGTGGTTAATTCTTCTTCCTGATGGGAAAATAGAGTGACCTGTGCCTGTCCCAACACCAAGAGCTAGTCTCTCCCTGGTTCCCCGTCTTCCCGTTCATCCTCAGGACAAATTGCAACCTGTACGGAACAGGAGGTTAAAGGTGCTGATGCTCCAAGTAGGGAGATTGTTAGTAAAGCGGCTGGAATGGCGAACCCGGGCACAAGGAGAAGAGAAATGAGGTGCGTTTTAGAAACCTTTCCCCATCACATGGTGTACCATCTTTTTGTTTTCTCATGCATGTTTTCGATGTAGGAAGATGCCCTTGAACCTGGAGATTTGCGACCCATGCAATGGGTACCACGCAGTATTACTTTAAAGGGTCTGCGTTTGCTCACCCAACCTCACCAAACCTCTCAGCCCCAAGAGTGTCCACCCTTATGTCTCATCCAGCTGTGGATCTAGATATGGTCAATCCAGGTTGCATCACAGCCCCTGAACGCATTGTGTAAGAATTTCTCTCTCTTTCACTGTCTTTGTTTCATGGGTTTTTCGAAGTAATTTATTTTTATAATGGGGTTTAGCTGCTTTTCACTGCTGTGTTTATGCCGCTTTACACCCACTTGACACACTAACAGAGAGATATCAATACATAGGTTTTAAGATTATTACTAGTCAGATATATTCTTGTGCGGTGAATAGGGTGTGTTGAGTCCAGTTCTCTGAGCAAGGAGTAGGTCTTGTCTATTACATATTGGGTTTATGGAACGGTATCTGAGCTAATTTGAAACCCTTGTTTTATGTATCACCCCACCTCACCTTTCCCGTTAAGCAGCCATAGTGTGTTTTCTGCATGTGTGACTCTGTTCTGTTTTGTAATTCAGTTCAAGTGTAACGCTTTTTACATTCCCTCTATAAGTGATACCTTATGAGAAGTGTCCTTTTCTGTGTGACTTATTTCACTTAGAATCGTCGTACCTAAATCCACTCATCATGCTGCTACTAGCCTTATGACATTGATTTCATGGCTGAGTGATATTCCATTGTACATAAGGACCACAACTTCTTTATCCATTTTTCTCTTTCCTGGGATATTGAAGGTGGAATGAAGTGGAGGTCCTTGTCAACAGAGCAGCCCTAAACTTTGGGGTGCTTGTGTCTTGCTGATTTTTCATTTTCCCAATTTATACTCCCATGAGTGGAAGTGCCCTATGCTCTCTAAGCTGTGTTTTTTAGATGTTTCAGGACACACCGTACACTTCTCCAGAGTGGCTGTTGGCAATTTACATCCCGCCCATCAGTGTAGCAAGGCTCCCATTTCTCCATGGCCTGTCCTGCATTTCTGGTTTTGAGACTTTATTCAGCATGGCCCTTTTGACCGATGGGTAGCGAGTCTTCTTTGTAGCCCTGATTTACCTTTCCAGGTTGCTTGTTTGGCCAAAAAGGGCGTATGCGTTTTTTCCTGAATATATTCAGGAAAAAACGCATACGCCCTTTTTGGCCAAGGGCATCATTGTCAACGTTTTGCCGCTTTTCATGTGCTTTAAAGGCGATTCGAATCTACCTCCTGAAATCTGTTTCCTGCAATTCTGCCTTGATTTCAAATCCTCTTCTTTGCCTTCCCTCAATACATTTGTGGACAAGAGTTATCATTTATAACTCTGCAGGTTTGTGAATTGCAGTGCCCTGAAGCTCTATTTTACAACTCGCTTTTTTGGGAGCTGGCCGCAAAAGCGCAGGATGGCTTCAGGCCCTGTTCTGCTTTCGGGGGCGATGATTAGCCTGTGGTTAATTCTTCTTCCTGATGGGAAAATAGAGTGACCTGTGCCTGTCCCAACACCAAGAGCTAGTCTCTCACTGCTTCCCCGTGTACCCGTTCATCCTCAGGACAAATTGCAACCTGTACGGAACAGGAGGTTAAAGGTGCTGATGCTCCAAGTAGGGAGATTGTTAGTAAAGCGGCTGGAATGGCGAACCCGGGCACAAGGAGAAGAGAAATGAGGTGCGTTTTAGAAACCTTTCCCCATCACATGGTGTACCATCTTTTTGTTTTCTCATGCATGTTTTCGATGTAGGAAGATGCCCTTGAACCTGGAGATTTGGGTCCCATGCGATGGGTACCACGCAGTAGTACTTTAAAGGGTCTGCGTTTGCTCACCCAACCTCACCAAACCTCTCAGCCCCAAGAGTGTGCACCCTTATGTCTCATCCAGCTGTGGGTCTAGATATGGTCAATCCAGGTTGCATCACAGCCCCTGAACGCATTGTGTAAGAATTTCTCTCTCTTTCATTGTCTTTGTTTCATGGGTTTGTAAAAGTAATTTATTTTTATAATGGGGTTTAGCTGCTTTTCACTGCTGTGTTTATGCCGCTTTACACCCACTTGACACACTAACAGAGAGATATCAATACATAGGTTTTAAGATTATTACTAGTCAGATATATTTTTGTGCGGTGAATAGGGTGTGTTGAGTCCAGTTCTCTGAGCAAGGAGTAGGTCTTGTCTATTACATATTGGGTTTATGGAACGGTATCTGAGCTAATTTGAAACCCTTGTTTTATGTATCACCCCACCTCACCTTTCCCGTTAAGCAGCCATAGTGTGTTTTCTGCATGTGTGACTCTGTTCTGTTTTGTAATTCAGTTCAAGTGTAACGCTTTTTACATTCCCTCTATAAGTGATACCTTATGAGAAGTGTCCTTTTCTGTGTGACTTATTTCACTTAGAATCGTCGTACCTAAATCCACTCATCATGCTGCTACTAGCCTTATGACATTGATTTCATGGCTGAGTGATATTCCATTGTACATAAGGACCACAACTTCTTTATCCATTTTTCTCTTTCCTGGGATATTGAAGGTGGAATGAAGTGGAGGTCCTTGTCAACAGAGCAGCCCTAAACTTTGGGGTGCTTGTGTCTTGCTGATTTTTCATTTTCCCAATTTATATCCCCATGAGTGGAAGTGCCCTATGCTCTCTAAGCTGTGTTTTTTAGATGTTTCAGGACACACCGTACACTTCTCCAGAGTGGCTGTTGGCAATTTACATCCCGCCCATCAGTGTAGCAAGGCTCCCATTTCTCCATGGCCTGTCCTGCATTTCTGGTTTTGAGACTTTTTTCAGCATGGCCCTTTTGACCGATGGGTAGCGAGTCTTCTTTGTAGCCCTGATTTGCCTTTCCAGGTTGCTTGGTTGGCCAAAAAGGGCGTATGCGTTTTTTCCTGAATATATTCAGGAAAAAACGCATACGCCCTTTTTGGCCAAGGGCATCATTGTCAACGTTTTGCCGCTTTTCATGTGCTTTAAAGGCGATTCGAATCTACCTCCTGAAATCTGTTTCCTGCAATTCTGCCTTGATTTCAAATCCTCTTCTTTGCCTTCCCTCAATATATTTGTGGACGAGAGTTATCATTTATAACTCTGCAGGTTTGTGAATTGCAGTGCCCTGAAGCTCCATTTTACAACTCGCTTTTTTGGGAGCTGGCCGCAAAAGTGCAGGTTGGCTTCACGCCCTGTTCTGGTTCCGGGGGGGAGGATGAGCCTGTGGTTAATTCTTCTTCCTGATGGGAAAATAGAGTGACCTGTGCCTGTCCCAACACCAAGAGCTAGTCTCTCCCTGGTTCCCCGTGTTCCCGTTCATCCTCAGGACAAATTGCAACCTGTACGGAACAGGAGGTTAAAGGTGCTGATGCTCCAAGTAGGGAGATTGTTAGTAAAGCGGCTGGAATGGCGAACCCGGGCACAAGGAGAAGAGAAATGAGGTGCGTTTTAGAAACCTTTCCCCGTCACATGGTGTACCATCTTTTTGTTTTCTCATGCATGTTTTCGATGTAGGAAGATGCCCTTGAACCTGGAGATTTGCGACCCATGCAATGGGTACCACGCAGTATTACTTTAAAGGGTCTGCGTTTGCTCACCCAACCTCACCAAACCTCTCAGCCCCAAGAGTGTCCACCCTTATGTCTCATCCAGCTGTGGGTCTAGATATGGTCAATCCAGGTTGCATCACAGCCCCTGAACGCATTGTGTAAGAATTTCTCTCTCTTTCACTGTCTTTGTTTCATGGGTTTTTCGAAGTAATTTATTTTTATAATGGGGTTTAGCTGCTTTTCACTGCTGTATTTATGCCGCTTTACACCCACTTGACACACTAACAGAGAGATATCAATACATAGGTTTTAAGATTATTACTAGTCAGATATATTCTTGTGCGGTGAATAGGGCGTGTTGAGTCCAGTTCTCTGAGCAAGGAGTAGGTCTTGTCTATTACATATTGGGTTTATGGAACGGTATCTGAGCTAATTTGAAACCCTTGTTTTATGTATCACCCCACCTCACCTTTCCCGTTAAGCAGCCATAGTGTTTTCTGCATGTGTGACTCTGTTCTGTTTTGTAATTCAGTTCAAGTGTAACGGTTTTGACATTCCCTCTATAAGTGATACCTTATGAGAAGTGTCCTTTTCTGTGTGACTTATTTCACTTAGAATCGTCATACCTAAATCCACTCATCATGCTGCTACTAGCCTTATGACATTGATTTCATGGCTGAGTGATATTCCATTGTACATAAGGACCACAACTTCTTTATCCATTTTTCTCTTTCCTGGGATATTGAAGGTGGAATGAAGTGGAGGTCCTTGTCAACAGAGCAGCCCTAAACTTTGGGGTGCTTGTGTCTTGCTGATTTTTCATTTTCCCAATTTATACCCCCATGAGTGGAAGTGCCCTATGCTCTCTAAGCTGTGTTTTTTAGATGTTTCAGGACACACCGTACACTTCTCCAGAGTGGCTGTTGGCAATTTACATCCCGCCCATCAGTGTAGCAAGGCTCCCATTTCTCCATGGCCTGTCCTGCATTTCTGGTTTTGAGACTTTTTTCAGCATGGCCCTTTTGACCGATGGGTAGCGAGTCTTCTTTGTAGCGCTGATTTGCCTTTCCAGGTTGCTTGGTTGGCCAAAAAGGGCGTATGCGTTTTTTCCTGAATATATTCAGGAAAAAACGCATACGCCCTTTTTGGCCAAGGGCATCATTGTCAACGTTTTGCCGCTTTTCATGTGCTTTAAAGGCGATTCGAATCTACCTCCTGAAATCTGTTTCCTGCAATTCTGCCTTGATTTCAAATCCTCTTCTTTGCCTTCCCTCAATATATTTGTGGACGAGAGTTATCATTTATAACTCTGCAGGTTTGTGAATTGCAGTGCCCTGAAGCTCCATTTTACAACTCGCTTTTTTGGGAGCTGGCCGCAAAAGCGCAGGATGGCTTCAGGCCCTGTTCTGGTTCCGGGGGGGAGGATGAGCCTGTGGTTAATTCTTCTTCCTGATGGGAAAATAGAGTGACCTGTGCCTGTCCCAACACCAAGAGCTAGTATCTCACTGGTTCCCCGTCTACCCGTTCATCCTCAGGACAAATTGCAACCTGTACGGAACAGGAGGTTAAAGGTGCTGATGCTTCAAGTAGGGAGATTGTTAGTAGAGCGGCTGGAATGGCGAACCCGGGCACAAGGAGAAGAGAAATGAGGTGCGTTTTAGAAACCTTTCCCCATCACATGGTGTACCATCTTTTTGTTTTCTCATGCATGTTTTCGATGTAGGAAGATGCCCTTGAGCCTGGAGATTCGGGACCCATGCGATGGGTACCACGCAGTAGTACTTTAAAGGGTCTGCGTTTGCTCACCCAACCTCACCAAACCTATCAGACCCAAGAGTGTCCACCCTTATGTCTCATCCAGCTGTGGGTCTAGATATGGTCAATCCAGGTTGCATCACAGCCCCTGAACGCATTGTGTAAGAATTTCTCTCTCTTTCACTGTCTTTGTTTCATGGGATTTTCGAAATAATTTATTTTTATAATGGGGTTTAGCTGCTTTTCACTGCTGTGTTTATGCCGCTTTACACACACTTGACACACTAACAGAGAGATATCAATACATAGGTTTTAAGATTATTACTAGTCAGATATATTCTTGTGCGGTGAATAGGGTGTGTTGAGTCCAGTTCTCTGAGCAAGGAGTAGGTCTTGTCTATTACATATTGGGTTTATGGAACGGTATCTGAGCTAATTTGAAACCCTTGTTTTATGTATCACCCCACCTCACCTTTCCCGTTAAGCAGCCATAGTGTGTTTTCTGCATGTGTGACTCTGTTCTGTTTTGTAATTCAGTTCAAGTGTAACGCTTTTTACATTCCCTCTATAAGTGATACCTTATGAGAAGTGTCCTTTTCTGTGTGACTTATTTCACTTAGAATCGTCGTACCTAAATCCACTCATCATGCTGCTACTAGCCTTATGACATTGATTTCATGGCTGAGTGATATTCCATTGTACATAAGGACCACAACTTCTTTATCCATTTTTCTCTTTCCTGGGATATTGAAGGTGGAATGAAGTGGAGGTCCTTGTCAACAGAGCAGCCCTAAACTTTGGGGTGCTTGTGTCTTGCTGATTTTTCATTTTCCCAATTTATACCCCCATGAGTGGAAGTGCCCTATGCTCTCTAAGCTGTGTTTTTTAGATGTTTCAGGACACACCGTACACTTCTCCAGAGTGGCTGTTGGCAATTTACATCCCGCCCATCAGTGTAGCAAGGCTCCCATTTCTCCATGGCCTGTCCTGCATTTCTGGTTTTGAGACTTTATTCAGCATGGCCCTTTTGACCGATGGGTAGCGAGTCTTCTTTGTAGCCCTGATTTACCTTTCCAGGTTGCTTGTTTGGCCAAAAAGGGCGTATGCGTTTTTTCCTGAATATATTCAGGAAAAAACGCATACGCCCTTTTTGGCCAAGGGCATCATTGTCAACGTTTTGCCGCTTTTCATGTGCTTTAAAGGCGATTCGAATCTACCTCCTGAAATCTGTTTCCTGCAATTCGGCCTTGATTTCAAATCCTCTTCTTTGCCTTCCCTCAATACATTTGTGGACGAGAGTTATCATTTATAACTCTGCAGGTTTGTGAATTGCAGTGCCCTGAAGCTCCATTTTACAACTCGCTTTTTTGGGAGCTGGCCGCAAAAGCGCAGGATGGCTTCAGGCCCTGTTCTGCTTTCGGGGGCGATGATTAGCCTGTGGTTAATTCTTCTTCCTGATGGGAAAATAGAGTGACCTGTGCCTGTCCCAACACCAAGAGCTAGTCTCTCACTGGTTCCCCGTCTACCCGTTCATCCTCAGGACAAATTGCAACCTGTACAGAACAGGAGGTTAAAGGTGCTGATGCTCCAAGTAGGGAGATTGTTAGTAAAGCGGCTGGAATGGCGAACCCGGGCACAAGGAGAAGAGAAATGAGGTGCGTTTTAGAAACCTTTCCCCATCACATGGTGTACCATCTTTTTGTTTTCTCATGCATGTTTTCGATGTAGGAAGATGCCCTTGAACCTGGAGATTTGGGTCCCATGGGATGGGTACCACGCAGTAGTACTTTAAAGGGTCTGCGTTAGCTCACCCAACCTCACCAAACCTCTCAGCCCCAAGAGTGTCCACCCTTATGTCTCATCCAGCTGTGGGTCTAGATATGGTCAATCCAGGTTGCATCACAGCCCCTGAACGCATTGTGTAAGAATTTCTCTCTCTTTCACTGTCTTTGTTTCATGGGTTTTTCAAAGTAATTTATTTTTATAATGGGGTTTAGCTGCTTTTCACTGCTGTGTTTATGCCGCTTTACACCCACTTGACACACTAACAGAGAGATATCAATACATAGGTTTTAAGATTATTACTAGTCAGATATATTCTTGTGCGGTGAATAGGGTGTGTTGAGTCCAGTTCTCTGAGCAAGGAGTAGGTCTTGTCTATTACATATTGGGTTTATGGAACGGTATCTGAGCTAATTTGAAACCCTTGTTTTATGTATCACCCCACCTCACCTTTCCCGTTAAGCAGCCATAGTGTGTTTTCTGCATGTGTGACTCTGTTCTGTTTTGTAATTGAGTTCAAGTGTGACGCTTTTGACATTCCCTCTATAAGTGATACCTTATGAGAAGTGTCCTTTTCTGTGTGACTTATTTCACTTAGAATCGTCGTACCTAAATCCACTCATCATGCTGCTACTAGCCTTATGACATTGATTTCATGGCTGAGTGATATTCCATTGTACATAAGGACCACAACTTCTTTATCCATTTTTCTCTTTCCTGGGATATTGAAGGTGGAATGAAGTGGAGGTCCTTGTCAACAGAGCAGCCCTAAACTTTGGGGTGCTTGTGTCTTGCTGATTTTTCATTTTCCCAATTTATACCCCCATGAGTGGAAGTGCCCTATGCTCTCTAAGCTGTGTTTTTTAGATGTTTCAGGACACACCGTACACTTCTCCAGAGTGGCTGTTGGCAATTTACATCCCGCCCATCAGTGTAGCAAGGCTCCCATTTCTCCATGGCCTGTCCTGCATTTCTGGTTTTGAGACTTTATTCAGCATGGCCCTTTTGACCGATGGGTAGCGAGTCTTCTTTGTAGCCCTGATTTACCTTTCCAGGTTGCTTGTTTGGCCAAAAAGGGCGTATGCGTTTTTTCCTGAATATATTCAGGAAAAAACGCATACGCCCTTTTTGGCCAAGGGCATCATTGTCAACGTTTTGCCGCTTTTCATGTGCTTTAAAGGCGATTCGAATCTACCTCCTGAAATCTGTTTCCTGCAATTCGGCCTTGATTTCAAATCCTCTTCTTTGCCTTCCCTCAATATATTTGTGGACGAGAGTTATCATTTATAACTCTGCAGGTTTGTGAATTGCAGTGCCCTGAAGCTCCATTTTACAACTCGCTTTTTTGGGAGCTGGCCGCAAAAGCGCAGGATGGCTTCAGGCCCTGTTCTGCTTTCGGGGGCGATGATTAGCCTGTGGTTAATTCTTCTTCCTGATGGGAAAATAGAGTGACCTGTGCCTGTCCCAACACCAAGAGCTAGTCTCTCACTGGTTCCCCGTGTACCCGTTCATCCTCAGGACAAATTGCAACCTGTACAGAACAGGAGGTTAAAGGTGCTGATGCTCCAAGTAGGGAGATTGTTAGTAAAGCGGCTGGAATGGCGAACCCGGGCACAAGGAGAAGAGAAATGAGGTGCGTTTTAGAAACCTTTCCCCATCACATGGTGTACCATCTTTTTGTTTTCTCATGCATGTTTTCGATGTAGGAAGATGCCCTTGAACCTGGAGATTTGGGACCCATGCGATGGGTACCACGCAGTATTACTTTAAAGGGTCTGCGTTTGCTCACCCAACCTCACCAAACCTCTCAGCCCCAAGAGTGTCCACCCTTATGTCTCATCCAGCTGTGGGTCTAGATATGGTCAATCCAGGTTGCATCACAGCCCCTGAACGCATTGTGTAAGAATTTCTCTCTCTTTCATTGTCTTTGTTTCATGGGTTTGTAAAAGTAATTTATTTTTATAATGGGGTTTAGCTGCTTTTCACTGCTGTGTTTATGCCGCTTTACACCCACTTGACACACTAACAGAGAGATATCAATACATAGGTTTTAAGATTATTACTAGTCAGATATATTTTTGTGCGGTGAATAGGGTGTGTTGAGTCCAGTTCTCTGAGCAAGGAGTAGGTCTTGTCTATTACATATTGGGTTTATGGAACGGTATCTGAGCTAATTTGAAACCCTTGTTTTATGTATCACCCCACCTCACCTTTCCCGTTAAGCAGCCATAGTGTGTTTTCTGCATGTGTGACTCTGTTCTGTTTTGTAATTCAGTTCAAGTGTAACGCTTTTGACATTCCCTCTATAAGTGATACCTTATGAGAAGTGTCCTTTTCTGTGTGACTTATTTCACTTAGAATCGTCGTACCTAAATCCACTCATCATGCTGCTACTAGCCTTATGACATTGATTTCATGGCTGAGTGATATTCCATTGTACATAAGGACCACAACTTCTTTATCCATTTTTCTCTTTCCTGGGATATTGAAGGTGGAATGAAGTGGAGGTCCTTGTCAACAGAGCAGCCCTAAACTTTGGGGTGCTTGTGTCTTGCTGATTTTTCATTTTCCCAATTTATATCCCCATGAGTGGAAGTGCCCTATGCTCTCTAAGCTGTGTTTCTTAGATGTTTCAGGACACACCGTAAACTTCTCCAGAGTGGCTGTTGGCAATTTACATCCCGCCCATCAGTGTAGCAAGGCTCCCATTTCTCCATGGCCTGTCCTGCATTTCTGGTTTTGAGACTTTTTTCAGCATGGCCCTTTTGACCGATGGGTAGCGAGTCTTCTTTGTAGCCCTGATTTGCCTTTCCAGGTTGCTTGGTTGGCCAAAAAGGGCGTATGCGTTTTTTCCTGAATATATTCAGGAAAAAACGCATACGCCCTTTTTGGCCAAGGGCATCATTGTCAACGTTTTGCCGCTTTTCATGTGCTTTAAAGGCGATTCGAATCTACCTCCTGAAATCTGTTTCCTGCAATTCTGCCTTGATTTCAAATCCTCTTCTTTGCCTTCCCTCAATATATTTGTGGACGAGAGTTATCATTTATAACTCTGCAGGTTTGTGAATTGCAGTGCCCTGAAGCTCCATTTTACAACTCGCTTTTTTGGGAGCTGGCCGCAAAAGTGCAGGTTGGCTTCACGCCCTGTTCTGGTTCCGGGGGGGAGGATGAGCCTGTGGTTAATTCTTCTTCCTGATGGGAAAATAGAGTGACCTGTGCCTGTCCCAACACCAAGAGCTAGTCTCTCCCTGGTTCCCCGTCTTCCCGTTCATCCTCAGGACAAATTGCAACCTGTACGGAACAGGAGGTTAAAGGTGCTGATGCTCCAAGTAGGGAGATTGTTAGTAAAGCGGCTGGAATGGCGAACCCGGGCACAAGGAGAAGAGAAATGAGGTGCGTTTTAGAAACCTTTCCCCATCACATGGTGTACCATCTTTTTGTTTTCTCATGCATGTTTTCGATGTAGGAAGATGCCCTTGAACCTGGAGATTTGCGACCCATGCAATGGGTACCACGCAGTATTACTTTAAAGGGTCTGCGTTTGCTCACCCAACCTCACCAAACCTCTCAGCCCCAAGAGTGTCCACCCTTATGTCTCATCCAGCTGTGGATCTAGATATGGTCAATCCAGGTTGCATCACAGCCCCTGAACGCATTGTGTAAGAATTTCTCTCTCTTTCACTGTCTTTGTTTCATGGGTTTTTCGAAGTAATTTATTTTTATAATGGGGTTTAGCTGCTTTTCACTGCTGTGTTTATGCCGCTTTACACCCACTTGACACACTAACAGAGAGATATCAATACATAGGTTTTAAGATTATTACTAGTCAGATATATTCTTGTGCGGTGAATAGGGTGTGTTGAGTCCAGTTCTCTGAGCAAGGAGTAGGTCTTGTCTATTACATATTGGGTTTATGGAACGGTATCTGAGCTAATTTGAAACCCTTGTTTTATGTATCACCCCACCTCACCTTTCCCGTTAAGCAGCCATAGTGTGTTTTCTGCATGTGTGACTCTGTTCTGTTTTGTAATTCAGTTCAAGTGTAACGCTTTTTACATTCCCTCTATAAGTGATACCTTATGAGAAGTGTCCTTTTCTGTGTGACTTATTTCACTTAGAATCGTCGTACCTAAATCCACTCATCATGCTGCTACTAGCCTTATGACATTGATTTCATGGCTGAGTGATATTCCATTGTACATAAGGACCACAACTTCTTTATCCATTTTTCTCTTTCCTGGGATATTGAAGGTGGAATGAAGTGGAGGTCCTTGTCAACAGAGCAGCCCTAAACTTTGGGGTGCTTGTGTCTTGCTGATTTTTCATTTTCCCAATTTATACTCCCATGAGTGGAAGTGCCCTATGCTCTCTAAGCTGTGTTTTTTAGATGTTTCAGGACACACCGTACACTTCTCCAGAGTGGCTGTTGGCAATTTACATCCCGCCCATCAGTGTAGCAAGGCTCCCATTTCTCCATGGCCTGTCCTGCATTTCTGGTTTTGAGACTTTATTCAGCATGGCCCTTTTGACCGATGGGTAGCGAGTCTTCTTTGTAGCCCTGATTTACCTTTCCAGGTTGCTTGTTTGGCCAAAAAGGGCGTATGCGTTTTTTCCTGAATATATTCAGGAAAAAACGCATACGCCCTTTTTGGCCAAGGGCATCATTGTCAACGTTTTGCCGCTTTTCATGTGCTTTAAAGGCGATTCGAATCTACCTCCTGAAATCTGTTTCCTGCAATTCTGCCTTGATTTCAAATCCTCTTCTTTGCCTTCCCTCAATACATTTGTGGACAAGAGTTATCATTTATAACTCTGCAGGTTTGTGAATTGCAGTGCCCTGAAGCTCTATTTTACAACTCGCTTTTTTGGGAGCTGGCCGCAAAAGCGCAGGATGGCTTCAGGCCCTGTTCTGCTTTCGGGGGCGATGATTAGCCTGTGGTTAATTCTTCTTCCTGATGGGAAAATAGAGTGACCTGTGCCTGTCCCAACACCAAGAGCTAGTCTCTCACTGCTTCCCCGTGTACCCGTTCATCCTCAGGACAAATTGCAACCTGTACGGAACAGGAGGTTAAAGGTGCTGATGCTCCAAGTAGGGAGATTGTTAGTAAAGCGGCTGGAATGGCGAACCCGGGCACAAGGAGAAGAGAAATGAGGTGCGTTTTAGAAACCTTTCCCCATCACATGGTGTACCATCTTTTTGTTTTCTCATGCATGTTTTCGATGTAGGAAGATGCCCTTGAACCTGGAGATTTGGGTCCCATGCGATGGGTACCACGCAGTAGTACTTTAAAGGGTCTGCGTTTGCTCACCCAACCTCACCAAACCTCTCAGCCCCAAGAGTGTGCACCCTTATGTCTCATCCAGCTGTGGGTCTAGATATGGTCAATCCAGGTTGCATCACAGCCCCTGAACGCATTGTGTAAGAATTTCTCTCTCTTTCATTGTCTTTGTTTCATGGGTTTGTAAAAGTAATTTATTTTTATAATGGGGTTTAGCTGCTTTTCACTGCTGTGTTTATGCCGCTTTACACCCACTTGACACACTAACAGAGAGATATCAATACATAGGTTTTAAGATTATTACTAGTCAGATATATTTTTGTGCGGTGAATAGGGTGTGTTGAGTCCAGTTCTCTGAGCAAGGAGTAGGTCTTGTCTATTACATATTGGGTTTATGGAACGGTATCTGAGCTAATTTGAAACCCTTGTTTTATGTATCACCCCACCTCACCTTTCCCGTTAAGCAGCCATAGTGTGTTTTCTGCATGTGTGACTCTGTTCTGTTTTGTAATTCAGTTCAAGTGTAACGCTTTTTACATTCCCTCTATAAGTGATACCTTATGAGAAGTGTCCTTTTCTGTGTGACTTATTTCACTTAGAATCGTCGTACCTAAATCCACTCATCATGCTGCTACTAGCCTTATGACATTGATTTCATGGCTGAGTGATATTCCATTGTACATAAGGACCACAACTTCTTTATCCATTTTTCTCTTTCCTGGGATATTGAAGGTGGAATGAAGTGGAGGTCCTTGTCAACAGAGCAGCCCTAAACTTTGGGGTGCTTGTGTCTTGCTGATTTTTCATTTTCCCAATTTATATCCCCATGAGTGGAAGTGCCCTATGCTCTCTAAGCTGTGTTTTTTAGATGTTTCAGGACACACCGTACACTTCTCCAGAGTGGCTGTTGGCAATTTACATCCCGCCCATCAGTGTAGCAAGGCTCCCATTTCTCCATGGCCTGTCCTGCATTTCTGGTTTTGAGACTTTTTTCAGCATGGCCCTTTTGACCGATGGGTAGCGAGTCTTCTTTGTAGCCCTGATTTGCCTTTCCAGGTTGCTTGGTTGGCCAAAAAGGGCGTATGCGTTTTTTCCTGAATATATTCAGGAAAAAACGCATACGCCCTTTTTGGCCAAGGGCATCATTGTCAACGTTTTGCCGCTTTTCATGTGCTTTAAAGGCGATTCGAATCTACCTCCTGAAATCTGTTTCCTGCAATTCTGCCTTGATTTCAAATCCTCTTCTTTGCCTTCCCTCAATATATTTGTGGACGAGAGTTATCATTTATAACTCTGCAGGTTTGTGAATTGCAGTGCCCTGAAGCTCCATTTTACAACTCGCTTTTTTGGGAGCTGGCCGCAAAAGTGCAGGTTGGCTTCACGCCCTGTTCTGGTTCCGGGGGGGAGGATGAGCCTGTGGTTAATTCTTCTTCCTGATGGGAAAATAGAGTGACCTGTGCCTGTCCCAACACCAAGAGCTAGTCTCTCCCTGGTTCCCCGTGTTCCCGTTCATCCTCAGGACAAATTGCAACCTGTACGGAACAGGAGGTTAAAGGTGCTGATGCTCCAAGTAGGGAGATTGTTAGTAAAGCGGCTGGAATGGCGAACCCGGGCACAAGGAGAAGAGAAATGAGGTGCGTTTTAGAAACCTTTCCCCGTCACATGGTGTACCATCTTTTTGTTTTCTCATGCATGTTTTCGATGTAGGAAGATGCCCTTGAACCTGGAGATTTGCGACCCATGCAATGGGTACCACGCAGTATTACTTTAAAGGGTCTGCGTTTGCTCACCCAACCTCACCAAACCTCTCAGCCCCAAGAGTGTCCACCCTTATGTCTCATCCAGCTGTGGGTCTAGATATGGTCAATCCAGGTTGCATCACAGCCCCTGAACGCATTGTGTAAGAATTTCTCTCTCTTTCACTGTCTTTGTTTCATGGGTTTTTCGAAGTAATTTATTTTTATAATGGGGTTTAGCTGCTTTTCACTGCTGTATTTATGCCGCTTTACACCCACTTGACACACTAACAGAGAGATATCAATACATAGGTTTTAAGATTATTACTAGTCAGATATATTCTTGTGCGGTGAATAGGGCGTGTTGAGTCCAGTTCTCTGAGCAAGGAGTAGGTCTTGTCTATTACATATTGGGTTTATGGAACGGTATCTGAGCTAATTTGAAACCCTTGTTTTATGTATCACCCCACCTCACCTTTCCCGTTAAGCAGCCATAGTGTTTTCTGCATGTGTGACTCTGTTCTGTTTTGTAATTCAGTTCAAGTGTAACGGTTTTGACATTCCCTCTATAAGTGATACCTTATGAGAAGTGTCCTTTTCTGTGTGACTTATTTCACTTAGAATCGTCATACCTAAATCCACTCATCATGCTGCTACTAGCCTTATGACATTGATTTCATGGCTGAGTGATATTCCATTGTACATAAGGACCACAACTTCTTTATCCATTTTTCTCTTTCCTGGGATATTGAAGGTGGAATGAAGTGGAGGTCCTTGTCAACAGAGCAGCCCTAAACTTTGGGGTGCTTGTGTCTTGCTGATTTTTCATTTTCCCAATTTATACCCCCATGAGTGGAAGTGCCCTATGCTCTCTAAGCTGTGTTTTTTAGATGTTTCAGGACACACCGTACACTTCTCCAGAGTGGCTGTTGGCAATTTACATCCCGCCCATCAGTGTAGCAAGGCTCCCATTTCTCCATGGCCTGTCCTGCATTTCTGGTTTTGAGACTTTTTTCAGCATGGCCCTTTTGACCGATGGGTAGCGAGTCTTCTTTGTAGCGCTGATTTGCCTTTCCAGGTTGCTTGGTTGGCCAAAAAGGGCGTATGCGTTTTTTCCTGAATATATTCAGGAAAAAACGCATACGCCCTTTTTGGCCAAGGGCATCATTGTCAACGTTTTGCCGCTTTTCATGTGCTTTAAAGGCGATTCGAATCTACCTCCTGAAATCTGTTTCCTGCAA
Source organism: Balaenoptera ricei (assembly GCF_028023285.1). Classification (NCBI taxonomy): domain Eukaryota; kingdom Metazoa; phylum Chordata; class Mammalia; order Artiodactyla; family Balaenopteridae; genus Balaenoptera; species Balaenoptera ricei. The sequence continues at coordinate 105,334 of NW_026777650.1, forward strand.
TTCTGCCTTGATTTCAAATCCTCTTCTTTGCCTTCCCTCAATATATTTGTGGACGAGAGTTATCATTTATAACTCTGCAGGTTTGTGAATTGCAGTGCCCTGAAGCTCCATTTTACAACTCGCTTTTTTGGGAGCTGGCCGCAAAAGCGCAGGATGGCTTCAGGCCCTGTTCTGGTTCCGGGGGGGAGGATGAGCCTGTGGTTAATTCTTCTTCCTGATGGGAAAATAGAGTGACCTGTGCCTGTCCCAACACCAAGAGCTAGTATCTCACTGGTTCCCCGTCTACCCGTTCATCCTCAGGACAAATTGCAACCTGTACGGAACAGGAGGTTAAAGGTGCTGATGCTTCAAGTAGGGAGATTGTTAGTAGAGCGGCTGGAATGGCGAACCCGGGCACAAGGAGAAGAGAAATGAGGTGCGTTTTAGAAACCTTTCCCCATCACATGGTGTACCATCTTTTTGTTTTCTCATGCATGTTTTCGATGTAGGAAGATGCCCTTGAGCCTGGAGATTCGGGACCCATGCGATGGGTACCACGCAGTAGTACTTTAAAGGGTCTGCGTTTGCTCACCCAACCTCACCAAACCTATCAGACCCAAGAGTGTCCACCCTTATGTCTCATCCAGCTGTGGGTCTAGATATGGTCAATCCAGGTTGCATCACAGCCCCTGAACGCATTGTGTAAGAATTTCTCTCTCTTTCACTGTCTTTGTTTCATGGGATTTTCGAAATAATTTATTTTTATAATGGGGTTTAGCTGCTTTTCACTGCTGTGTTTATGCCGCTTTACACACACTTGACACACTAACAGAGAGATATCAATACATAGGTTTTAAGATTATTACTAGTCAGATATATTCTTGTGCGGTGAATAGGGTGTGTTGAGTCCAGTTCTCTGAGCAAGGAGTAGGTCTTGTCTATTACATATTGGGTTTATGGAACGGTATCTGAGCTAATTTGAAACCCTTGTTTTATGTATCACCCCACCTCACCTTTCCCGTTAAGCAGCCATAGTGTGTTTTCTGCATGTGTGACTCTGTTCTGTTTTGTAATTCAGTTCAAGTGTAACGCTTTTTACATTCCCTCTATAAGTGATACCTTATGAGAAGTGTCCTTTTCTGTGTGACTTATTTCACTTAGAATCGTCGTACCTAAATCCACTCATCATGCTGCTACTAGCCTTATGACATTGATTTCATGGCTGAGTGATATTCCATTGTACATAAGGACCACAACTTCTTTATCCATTTTTCTCTTTCCTGGGATATTGAAGGTGGAATGAAGTGGAGGTCCTTGTCAACAGAGCAGCCCTAAACTTTGGGGTGCTTGTGTCTTGCTGATTTTTCATTTTCCCAATTTATACTCCCATGAGTGGAAGTGCCCTATGCTCTCTAAGCTGTGTTTTTTAGATGTTTCAGGACACACCGTACACTTCTCCAGAGTGGCTGTTGGCAATTTACATCCCGCCCATCAGTGTAGCAAGGCTCCCATTTCTCCATGGCCTGTCCTGCATTTCTGGTTTTGAGACTTTATTCAGCATGGCCCTTTTGACCGATGGGTAGCGAGTCTTCTTTGTAGCCCTGATTTACCTTTCCAGGTTGCTTGTTTGGCCAAAAAGGGCGTATGCGTTTTTTCCTGAATATATTCAGGAAAAAACGCATACGCCCTTTTTGGCCAAGGGCATCATTGTCAACGTTTTGCCGCTTTTCATGTGCTTTAAAGGCGATTCGAATCTACCTCCTGAAATCTGTTTCCTGCAATTCTGCCTTGATTTCAAATCCTCTTCTTTGCCTTCCCTCAATACATTTGTGGACGAGAGTTATCATTTATAACTCTGCAGGTTTGTGAATTGCAGTGCCCTGAAGCTCCATTTTACAACTCGCTTTTTTGGGAGCTGGCCGCAAAAGCGCAGGATGGCTTCAGGCCCTGTTCTGCTTTCGGGGGCGATGATTAGCCTGTGGTTAATTCTTCTTCCTGATGGGAAAATAGAGTGACCTGTGCCTGTCCCAACACCAAGAGCTAGTCTCTCACTGCTTCCCCGTGTACCCGTTCATCCTCAGGACAAATTGCAACCTGTACAGAACAGGAGGTTAAAGGTGCTGATGCTCCAAGTAGGGAGATTGTTAGTAAAGCGGCTGGAATGGCGAACCCGGGCACAAGGAGAAGAGAAATGAGGTGCGTTTTAGAAACCTTTCCCCATCACATGGTGTACCATCTTTTTGTTTTCTCATGCATGTTTTCGATGTAGGAAGATGCCCTTGAACCTGGAGATTTGCGACCCATGCAATGGGTACCACGCAGTAGTACTTTAAAGGGTCTGCGTTTGCTCACCCAACCTCACCAAACCTCTCAGCCCCAAGAGTGTCCACCCTTATGTCTCATCCAGCTGTGGGTCTAGATATGGTCAATCCAGGTTGCATCACAGCCCCTGAACGCATTGTGTAAGAATTTCTCTCTCTTTCATTGTCTTTGTTTCATGGGTTTGTAAAAGTAATTTATTTTTATAATGGGGTTTAGCTGCTTTTCACTGCTGTGTTTATGCCGCTTTACACCCACTTGACACACTAACAGAGAGATATCAATACATAGGTTTTAAGATTATTACTAGTCAGATATATTTTTGTGCGGTGAATAGGGTGTGTTGAGTCCAGTTCTCTGAGCAAGGAGTAGGTCTTGTCTATTACATATTGGGTTTATGGAACGGTATCTGAGCTAATTTGAAACCCTTGTTTTATGTATCACCCCACCTCACCTTTCCCGTTAAGCAGCCATAGTGTGTTTTCTGCATGTGTGACTCTGTTCTGTTTTGTAATTCAGTTCAAGTGTAACGCTTTTTACATTCCCTCTATAAGTGATACCTTATGAGAAGTGTCCTTTTCTGTGTGACTTATTTCACTTAGAATCGTCGTACCTAAATCCACTCATCATGCTGCTACTAGCCTTATGACATTGATTTCATGGCTGAGTGATATTCCATTGTACATAAGGACCACAACTTCTTTATCCATTTTTCTCTTTCCTGGGATATTGAAGGTGGAATGAAGTGGAGGTCCTTGTCAACAGAGCAGCCCTAAACTTTGGGGTGCTTGTGTCTTGCTGATTTTTCATTTTCCCAATTTATACCCCCATGAGTGGAAGTGCCCTATGCTCTCTAAGCTGTGTTTTTTAGATGTTTCAGGACACACCGTACACTTCTCCAGAGTGGCTGTTGGCAATTTACATCCCGCCCATCAGTGTAGCAAGGCTCCCATTTCTCCATGGCCTGTCCTGCATTTCTGGTTTTGAGACTTTTTTCAGCATGGCCCTTTTGACCGATGGGTAGCGAGTCTTCTTTGTAGCCCTGATTTGCCTTTCCAGGTTGCTTGGTTGGCCAAAAAGGGCGTATGCGTTTTTTCCTGAATATATTCAGGAAAAAACGCATACGCCCTTTTTGGCCAAGGGCATCATTGTCAACGTTTTGCCGCTTTTCATGTGCTTTAAAGGCGATTCGAATCTACCTCCTGAAATCTGTTTCCTGCAATTCTGCCTTGATTTCAAATCCTCTTCTTTGCCTTCCCTCAATATATTTGTGGACGAGAGTTATCATTTATAACTCTGCAGGTTTGTGAATTGCAGTGCCCTGAAGCTCCATTTTACAACTCGCTTTTTTGGGAGCTGGCCGCAAAAGTGCAGGTTGGCTTCACGCCCTGTTCTGGTTCCGGGGGGGAGGATGAGCCTGTGGTTAATTCTTCTTCCTGATGGGAAAATAGAGTGACCTGTGCCTGTCCCAACACCAAGAGCTAGTCTCTCCCTGGTTCCCCGTGTACCCGTTCATCCTCAGGACAAATTGCAACCTGTACGGAATAGGAGGTTAAAGGTGCTGATGCTCCAAGTAGGGAGATTGTTAGTAAAGCGGCTGGAATGGCGAACCTGGGCACAAGGAGAAGAGAAATGAGGTGCGTTTTAGAAACCTTTCCCCATCACATGGTGTACCATCTTTTTGTTTTCTCATGCATGTTTTCGATGTAGGAAGATGCCCTTGAACCTGGAGATTTGCGACCCATGCAATGGGTACCACGCAGTATTACTTTAAAGGGTCTGCGTTTGCTCACCCAACCTCACCAAACCTCTCAGCCCCAAGAGTGTCCACCCTTATGTCTCATCCAGCTGTGGGTCTAGATATGGTCAATCCAGGTTGCATCACAGCCCCTGAACGCATTGTGTAAGAATTTCTCTCTCTTTCACTGTCTTTGTTTCATCGGTTTTTCGAAGTAATTTATTTTTATAATGGGGTTTAGCTGCTTTTCACTGCTGTATTTATGCCGCTTTACACCCACTTGACACACTAACAGAGAGATATCAATACATAGGTTTTAAGATTATTACTAGTCAGATATATTCTTGTGCGGTGAATAGGGCGTGTTGAGTCCAGTTCTCTGAGCAAGGAGTAGGTCTTGTCTATTACATATTGGGTTTATGGAACGGTATCTGAGCTAATTTGAAACCCTTGTTTTATGTATCACCCCACCTCACCTTTCCCGTTAAGCAGCCATAGTGTGTTTTCTGCATGTGTGACTCTGTTCTGTTTTGTAATTCAGTTCAAGTGTAACGGTTTTTTCATTCCCTCTATAAGTGATACCTTATGAGAAGTGTCCTTTTCTGTGTGACTTATTTCACTTAGAATCGTCATACCTAAATCCACTCATCATGCTGCTACTAGCCTTATGACATTGATTTCATGGCTGAGTGATATTCCATTGTACATAAGGACCACAACTTCTTTATCCATTTTTCTCTTTCCTGGGATATTGAAGGTGGAATGAAGTGGAGGTCCTTGTCAACAGAGCAGCCCTAAACTTTGGGGTGCTTGTGTCTTGCTGATTTTTCATTTTCCCAATTTATACCCCCATGAGTGGAAGTGCCCTATGCTCTCTAAGCTGTGTTTTTTAGATGTTTCAGGACACACCGTACACTTCTCCAGAGTGGCTGTTGGCAATGTACATCCCGCGCATCAGTGTAGCAAGGCTCCCATTTCTCCATGGCCTGTCCTGCATTTCTGGTTTTGACACTTTTTTCAGCATGGCCCTTTTGACCGATGGGTAGCGAGTCTTCTTTGTAGCGCTGATTTGCCTTTCCAGGTTGCTTGGTTGGCCAAAAAGGGCGTATGCGTTTTTTCCTGAATATATTCAGGAAAAAACGCATACGCCCTTTTTGGCCAAGGGCATCATTGTCAACGTTTTGCCGCTTTTCATGTGCTTTAAAGGCGATTCGAATCTACCTCCTGAAATCTGTTTCCTGCAATTCTGCCTTGATTTCAAATCCTCTTCTTTGCCTTCCCTCAATATATTTGTGGACGAGAGTTATCATTTATAACTCTGCAGGTTTGTGAATTGCAGTGCCCTGAAGCTCCATTTTACAACTCGCTTTTTTGGGAGCTGGCCGCAAAAGTGCAGGTTGGCTTCACGCCCTGTTCTGGTTCCGGGGGGGAGGATGAGCCTGTGGTTAATTCTTCTTCCTGATGGGAAAATAGAGTGACCTGTGCCTGTCCCAACACCAAGAGCTAGTCTCTCCCTGGTTCCCCGTCTTCCCGTTCATCCTCAGGACAAATTGCAACCTGTACGGAACAGGAGGTTAAAGGTGCTGATGCTCCAAGTAGGGAGATTGTTAGTAAAGCGGCTGGAATGGCGAACCCGGGCACAAGGAGAAGAGAAATGAGGTGCGTTTTAGAAACCTTTCCCCATCACATGGTGTACCATCTTTTTGTTTTCTCATGCATGTTTTCGATGTAGGAAGATGCCCTTGAACCTGGAGATTTGCGACCCATGCAATGGGTACCACGCAGTATTACTTTAAAGGGTCTGCGTTTGCTCACCCAACCTCACCAAACCTCTCAGCCCCAAGAGTGTCCACCCTTATGTCTCATCCAGCTGTGGGTCTAGATATGGTCAATCCAGGTTGCATCACAGCCCCTGAACGCATTGTGTAAGAATTTCTCTCTCTTTCACTGTCTTTGTTTCATGGGTTTTTCGAAGTAATTTATTTTTATAATGGGGTTTAGCTGCTTTTCACTGCTGTATTTATGCCGCTTTACACCCACTTGACACACTAACAGAGAGATATCAATACATAGGTTTTAAGATTATTACTAGTCAGATATATTCTTGTGCGGTGAATAGGGCGTGTTGAGTCCAGTTCTCTGAGCAAGGAGTAGGTCTTGTCTATTACATATTGGGTTTATGGAACGGTATCTGAGCTAATTTGAAACCCTTGTTTTATGTATCACCCCACCTCACCTTTCCCGTTAAGCAGCCATAGTGTGTTTTCTGCATGTGTGACTCTGTTCTGTTTTGTAATTCAGTTCAAGTGTAACGGTTTTGACATTCCCTCTATAAGTGATACCTTATGAGAAGTGTCCTTTTCTGTGTGACTTATTTCACTTAGAATCGTCATACCTAAATCCACTCATCATGCTGCTACTAGCCTTATGACATTGATTTCATGGCTGAGTGATATTCCATTGTACATAAGGACCACAACTTCTTTATCCATTTTTCTCTTTCCTGGGATATTGAAGGTGGAATGAAGTGGAGGTCCTTGTCAACAGAGCAGCCCTAAACTTTGGGGTGCTTGTGTCTTGCTGATTTTTCATTTTCCCAATTTATACCCCCATGAGTGGAAGTGCCCTATGCTCTCTAAGCTGTGTTTTTTAGATGTTTCAGGACACACCGTACACTTCTCCAGAGTGGCTGTTGGCAATTTACATCCCGCCCATCAGTGTAGCAAGGCTCCCATTTCTCCATGGCCTGTCCTGCATTTCTGGTTTTGAGACTTTTTTCAGCATGGCCCTTTTGACCGATGGGTAGCGAGTCTTCTTTGTAGCGCTGATTTGCCTTTCCAGGTTGCTTGGTTGGCCAAAAAGGGCGTATGCGTTTTTTCCTGAATATATTCAGGAAAAAACGCATACGCCCTTTTTGGCCAAGGGCATCATTGTCAACGTTTTGCCGCTTTTCATGTGCTTTAAAGGCGATTCGAATCTACCTCCTGAAATCTGTTTCCTGCAATTCTGCCTTGATTTCAAATCCTCTTCTTTGCCTTCCCTCAATATATTTGTGGACGAGAGTTATCATTTATAACTCTGCAGGTTTGTGAATTGCAGTGCCCTGAAGCTCCATTTTACAACTCGCTTTTTTGGGAGCTGGCCGCAAAAGCGCAGGATGGCTTCAGGCCCTGTTCTGGTTCCGGGGGGGAGGATGAGCCTGTGGTTAATTCTTCTTCCTGATGGGAAAATAGAGTGACCTGTGCCTGTCCCAACACCAAGAGCTAGTCTCTCCCTGGTTCCCCGTGTACCCGTTCATCCTCAGGACAAATTGCAACCTGTACGGAACAGGAGGTTAAAGGTGCTGATGCTCCAAGTAGGGAGATTGTTAGTAAAGCGGCTGGAATGGCGAACCCGGGCACAAGGAGAAGAGAAATGAGGTGCGTTTTAGAAACCTTTCCCCATCACATGGTGTACCATCTTTTTGTTTTCTCATGCATGTTTTCGATGTAGGAAGATGCCCTTGAACCTGGAGATTTGCGACCCATGCAATGGGTACCACGCAGTATTACTTTAAAGGGTCTGCGTTTGCTCACCCAACCTCACCAAACCTCTCAGCCCCAAGAGTGTCCACCCTTATGTCTCATCCAGCTGTGGATCTAGATATGGTCAATCCAGGTTGCATCACAGCCCCTGAACGCATTGTGTAAGAATTTCTCTCTCTTTCACTGTCTTTGTTTCATGGGTTTTTCGAAGTAATTTATTTTTATAATGGGGTTTAGCTGCTTTTCACTGCTGTGTTTATGCCGCTTTACACCCACTTGACACACTAACAGAGAGATATCAATACATAGGTTTTAAGATTATTACTAGTCAGATATATTCTTGTGCGGTGAATAGGGCGTGTTGAGTCCAGTTCTCTGAGCAAGGAGTAGGTCTTGTCTATTACATATTGGGTGTATGGAATGGTATCTGAGCTAATTTGAAACCCTTGTTTTATGTATCACCCCACCTCACCTTTCCCGTTAAGCAGCCATAGTGTGTTTTCTGCATGTGTGACTCTGTTCTGTTTTGTAATTCAGTTCAAGTGTAACGGTTTTTTCATTCCCTCTATAAGTGATACCTTATGAAAAGTGTCCTTTTCTGTGTGACTTATTTCACTTAGAATCGTCATACCTAAATCCACTCATCATGCTGCTACTAGCCTTATGACATTGATTTCATGGCTGAGTGATATTCCATTGTACATAAGGACCACAACTTCTTTATCCATTTTTCCCTTTCCTGGGATATAGAAGGTGGAATGAAGTGGAGGTCCTTGTCAACAGAGCAGCCCTAAACTTTGGGGTGCTTGTGTCTTGCTGATTTTTCATTTTCCCAATTTATACCCCCATGAGTGGAAGTGCCCTATGCTCTCTAAGCTGTGTTTTTTAGATGTTTCAGGACACACCGTACACTTCTCCAGAGTGGCTGTTGGCAATTTACATCCCGCCCATCAGTGTAGCAAGGCTCCCATTTCTCCATGGCCTGTCCTGCATTTCTGGTTTTGAGACTTTTTTCAGCATGGCCCTTTTGACCGATGGGTAGCGAGTCTTCTTTGTAGCCCTGATTTACCTTTCCAGGTTGCTTGTTTGGCCAAAAAGGGCGTATGCGTTTTTTCCTGAATATATTCAGGAAAAAACGCATACGCCCTTTTTGGCCAAGGGCATCATTGTCAACGTTTTGCCGCTTTTCATGTGCTTTAAAGGCGATTCGAATCTACCTCCTGAAATCTGTTTCCTGCAATTCTGCCTTGATTTCAAATCCTCTTCTTTGCCTTCCCTCAATATATTTGTGGACGAGAGTTATCATTTATAACTCTGCAGGTTTGTGAATTGCAGTGCCCTGAAGCTCCATTTTACAACTCGCTTTTTTGGGAGCTGGCCGCAAAAGCGCAGGTTGGCTTCAGGCCCTGTTCTGGTTCCGGGGGGGAGGATGAGCCTGTGGTTAATTCTTCTTCCTGATGGGAAAATAGAGTGACCTGTGCCTGTCCCAACACCAAGAGCTAGTCTCTCCCTGGTTCCCCGTGTACCCGTTCATCCTCAGGACAAATTGCAACCTGTACGGAACAGGAGGTTAAAGGTGCTGATGCTCCAAGTAGGGAGATTGTTAGTAAAGCGGCTGGAATGGCGAACCCGGGCACAAGGAGAAGAGAAATGAGGTGCGTTTTAGAAACCTTTCCCCATCACATGGTGTACCATCTTTTTGTTTTCTCATGCATGTTTTCGATGTAGGAAGATGCCCTTGAACCTGGAGATTTGCGACCCATGCAATGGGTACCACGCAGTATTACTTTAAAGGGTCTGCGTTTGCTCACCCAACCTCACCAAACCTCTCAGCCCCAAGAGTGTCCACCCTTATGTCTCATCCAGCTGTGGATCTAGATATGGTCAATCCAGGTTGCATCACAGCCCCTGAACGCATTGTGTAAGAATTTCTCTCTCTTTCACTGTCTTTGTTTCATGGGTTTTTCGAAGTAATTTATTTTTATAATGGGGTTTAGCTGCTTTTCACTGCTGTGTTTATGCCGCTTTACACCCACTTGACACACTAACAGAGAGATATCAATACATAGGTTTTAAGATTATTACTAGTCAGATATATTCTTGTGCGGTGAATAGGGCGTGTTGAGTCCAGTTCTCTGAGCAAGGAGTAGGTCTTGTCTATTACATATTGGGTGTATGGAATGGTATCTGAGCTAATTTGAAACCCTTGTTTTATGTATCACCCCACCTCACCTTTCCCGTTAAGCAGCCATAGTGTGTTTTCTGCATGTGTGACTCTGTTCTGTTTTGTAATTCAGTTCAAGTGTAACGGTTTTTTCATTCCCTCTATAAGTGATACCTTATGAAAAGTGTCCTTTTCTGTGTGACTTATTTCACTTAGAATCGTCATACCTAAATCCACTCATCATGCTGCTACTAGCCTTATGACATTGATTTCATGGCTGAGTGATATTCCATTGTACATAAGGACCACAACTTCTTTATCCATTTTTCCCTTTCCTGGGATATAGAAGGTGGAATGAAGTGGAGGTCCTTGTCAACAGAGCAGCCCTAAACTTTGGGGTGCTTGTGTCTTGCTGATTTTTCATTTTCCCAATTTATACCCCCATGAGTGGAAGTGCCCTATGCTCTCTAAGCTGTGTTTTTTAGATGTTTCAGGACACACCGTACACTTCTCCAGAGTGGCTGTTGGCAATTTACATCCCGCCCATCAGTGTAGCAAGGCTCCCATTTCTCCATGGCCTGTCCTGCATTTCTGGTTTTGAGACTTTTTTCAGCATGGCCCTTTTGACCGATGGGTAGCGAGTCTTCTTTGTAGCCCTGATTTACCTTTCCAGGTTGCTTGTTTGGCCAAAAAGGGCGTATGCGTTTTTTCCTGAATATATTCAGGAAAAAACGCATACGCCCTTTTTGGCCAAGGGCATCATTGTCAACGTTTTGCCGCTTTTCATGTGCTTTAAAGGCGATTCGAATCTACCTCCTGAAATCTGTTTCCTGCAATTCTGCCTTGATTTCAAATCCTCTTCTTTGCCTTCCCTCAATATATTTGTGGACGAGAGTTATCATTTATAACTCTGCAGGTTTGTGAATTGCAGTGCCCTGAAGCTCCATTTTACAACTCGCTTTTTTGGGAGCTGGCCGCAAAAGCGCAGGTTGGCTTCAGGCCCTGTTCTGGTTCCGGGGGGGAGGATGAGCCTGTGGTTAATTCTTCTTCCTGATGGGAAAATAGAGTGACCTGTGCCTGTCCCAACACCAAGAGCTAGTCTCTCCCTGGTTCCCCGTGTACCCGTTCATCCTCAGGACAAATTGCAACCTGTACGGAACAGGAGGTTAAAGGTGCTGATGCTCCAAGTAGGGAGATTGTTAGTAAAGCGGCTGGAATGGCGAACCCGGGCACAAGGAGAAGAGAAATGAGGTGCGTTTTAGAAACCTTTCCCCATCACATGGTGTACCATCTTTTTGTTTTCTCATGCATGTTTTCGATGTAGGAAGATGCCCTTGAACCTGGAGATTTGCGACCCATGCAATGGGTACCACGCAGTATTACTTTAAAGGGTCTGCGTTTGCTCACCCAACCTCACCAAACCTCTCAGCCCCAAGAGTGTCCACCCTTATGTCTCATCCAGCTGTGGATCTAGATATGGTCAATCCAGGTTGCATCACAGCCCCTGAACGCATTGTGTAAGAATTTCTCTCTCTTTCACTGTCTTTGTTTCATGGGTTTTTCGAAGTAATTTATTTTTATAATGGGGTTTAGCTGCTTTTCACTGCTGTGTATATGCCGCTTTACACCCACTTGACACACTAACAGAGAGATATCAATACATAGGTTTTAAGATTATTACTAGTCAGATATATTCTTGTGCGGTGAATAGGGCGTGTTGAGTCCAGTTCTCTGAGCAAGGAGTAGGTCTTGTCTATTACATATTGGGTTTATGGAACGGTATCTGAGCTAATTTGAAACCCTTGTTTTATGTATCACCCCACCTCACCTTTCCCGTTAAGCAGCCATAGTGTGTTTTCTGCATGTGTGACTCTGTTCTGTTTTGTAATTCAGTTCAAGTGTAACGGTTTTTTCATTCCCTCTATAAGTGATACCTTATGAGAAGTGTCCTTTTCTGTGTGACTTATTTCACTTAGAATCGTCATACCTAAATCCACTCATCATGCTGCTACTAGCCTTATGACATTGATTTCATGGCTGAGTGATATTCCATTGTACATAAGGACCACAACTTCTTTATCCATTTTTCTCTTTCCTGGGATATTGAAGGAGGAATGAAGTGGAGGTCCTTGTCAACAGAGCAGCCCTAAACTTTGGGGTGCTTGTGTCTTGCTGATTTTTCATTTTCCCAATTTATACCCCCATGAGTGGAAGTGCCCTATGCTCTCTAAGCTGTGTTTTTTAGATGTTTCAGGACACACCGTACACTTCTCCAGAGTGGCTGTTGGCAATTTACATCCCGCCCATCAGTGTAGCAAGGCTCCCATTTCTCCATGGCCTGTCCTGCATTTCTGGTTTTGAGACTTTTTTCAGCATGGCCCTTTTGACCGATGGGTAGCGAGTCTTCTTTGTAGCGCTGATTTGCCTTTCCAGGTTGCTTGGTTGGCCAAAAAGGGCGTATGCGTTTTTTCCTGAATATATTCAGGAAAAAACGCATACGCCCTTTTTGGCCAAGGGCATCATTGTCAACGTTTTGCCGCTTTTCATGTGCTTTAAAGGCGATTCGAATCTACCTCCTGAAATCTGTTTCCTGCAATTCTGCCTTGATTTCAAATCCTCTTCTTTGCCTTCCCTCAATATATTTGTGGACGAGAGTTATCATTTATAACTCTGCAGGTTTGTGAATTGCAGTGCCCTGAAGCTCCATTTTACAACTCGCTTTTTTGGGAGCTGGCCGCAAAAGTGCAGGTTGGCTTCACGCCCTGTTCTGGTTCCGGGGGGGAGGATGAGCCTGTGGTTAATTCTTCTTCCTGATGGGAAAATAGAGTGACCTGTGCCTGTCCCAACACCAAGAGCTAGTCTCTCCCTGGTTCCCCGTGTTCCCGTTCATCCTCAGGACAAATTGCAACCTGTACGGAACAGGAGGTTAAAGGTGCTGATGCTCCAAGTAGGGAGATTGTTAGTAAAGCGGCTGGAATGGCGAACCCGGGCACAAGGAGAAGAGAAATGAGGTGCGTTTTAGAAACCTTTCCCCATCACATGGTGTACCATCTTTTTGTTTTCTCATGCATGTTTTCGATGTAGGAAGATGCCCTTGAACCTGGAGATTTGCGACCCATGCAATGGGTACCACGCAGTATTACTTTAAAGGGTCTGCGTTTGCTCACCCAACCTCACCAAACCTCTCAGCCCCAAGAGTGTCCACCCTTATGTCTCATCCAGCTGTGGATCTAGATATGGTCAATCCAGGTTGCATCACAGCCCCTGAACGCATTGTGTAAGAATTTCTCTCTCTTTCACTGTCTTTGTTTCATGGGTTTTTCGAAGTAATTTATTTTTATAATGGGGTTTAGCTGCTTTTCACTGCTGTATTTATGCCGCTTTACACCCACTTGACACACTAACAGAGAGATATCAATACATAGGTTTTAAGATTATTACTAGTCAGATATATTCTTGTGCGGTGAATAGGGCGTGTTGAGTCCAGTTCTCTGAGCAAGGAGTAGGTCTTTTCTATTACATATTGGGTTTATGGAACGGTATCTGAGCTAATTTGAAACCCTTGTTTTATGTATCACCCCACCTCACCTTTCCCGTTAAGCAGCCATAGTGTGTTTTCTGCATGTGTGACTCTGTTCTGTTTTGTAATTCAGTTCAAGTGTAACGGTTTTTTCATTCCCTCTATAAGTGATACCTTATGAGAAGTGTCCTTTTCTGTGTGACTTATTTCACTTAGAATCGTCATACCTAAATCCACTCATCATGCTGCTACTAGCCTTATGACATTGATTTCATGGCTGAGTGATATTCCATTGTACATAAGGACCACAACTTCTTTATCCATTTTTCTCTTTCCTGGGATATTGAAGGTGGAATGAAGTGGAGGTCCTTGTCAACAGAGCAGCCCTAAACTTTGGGGTGCTTGTGTCTTGCTGATTTTTCATTTTCCCAATTTATACCCCCATGAGTGGAAGTGCCCTATGCTCTCTAAGCTGTGTTTTTTAGATGTTTCAGGACACACCGTACACTTCTCCAGAGTGGCTGTTGGCAATTTACATCCCGCCCATCAGTGTAGCAAGGCTCCCATTTCTCCATGGCCTGTCCTGCATTTCTGGTTTTGAGACTTTTTTCAGCATGGCCCTTTTGACCGATGGGTAGCGAGTCTTCTTTGTAGCGCTGATTTGCCTTTCCAGGTTGCTTGGTTGGCCAAAAAGGGCGTATGCGTTTTTTCCTGAATATATTCAGGAAAAAACGCATACGCCCTTTTTGGCCAAGGGCATCATTGTCAACGTTTTGCCGCTTTTCATGTGCTTTAAAGGCGATTCGAATCTACCTCCTGAAATCTGTTTCCTGCAATTCTGCCTTGATTTCAAATCCTCTTCTTTGCCTTCCCTCAATATATTTGTGGACGAGAGTTATCATTTATAACTCTGCAGGTTTGTGAATTGCAGTGCCCTGAAGCTCCATTTTACAACTCGCTTTTTTGGGAGCTGGCCGCAAAAGTGCAGGTTGGCTTCACGCCCTGTTCTGGTTCCGGGGGGGAGGATGAGCCTGTGGTTAATTCTTCTTCCTGATGGGAAAATAGAGTGACCTTTGCCTGTCCCAACACCAAGAGCTAGTCTCTCCCTGGTTCCCCGTGTTCCCGTTCATCCTCAGGACAAATTGCAACCTGTACGGAACAGGAGGTTAAAGGTGCTGATGCTCCAAGTAGGGAGATTGTTAGTAAAGCGGCTGGAATGGCGAACCCGGGCACAAGGAGAAGAGAAATGAGGTGCGTTTTAGAAACCTTTCCCCATCACATGGTGTACCATCTTTTTGTTTTCTCATGCATGTTTTCGATGTAGGAAGATGCCCTTGAACCTGGAGATTTGCGACCCATGCAATGGGTACCACGCAGTATTACTTTAAAGGGTCTGCGTTTGCTCACCCAACCTCACCAAACCTCTCAGCCCCAAGAGTGTCCACCCTTATGTCTCATCCAGCTGTGGATCTAGATATGGTCAATCCAGGTTGCATCACAGCCCCTGAACGCATTGTGTAAGAATTTCTCTCTCTTTCACTGTCTTTGTTTCATGGGTTTTTCGAAGTAATTTATTTTTATAATGGGGTTTAGCTGCTTTTCACTGCTGTATTTATGCCGCTTTACACCCACTTGACACACTAACAGAGAGATATCAATACATAGGTTTTAAGATTATTACTAGTCAGATATATTCTTGTGCGGTGAATAGGGCGTGTTGAGTCCAGTTCTCTGAGCAAGGAGTAGGTCTTGTCTATTACATATTGGGTTTATGGAACGGTATCTGAGCTAATTTGAAACCCTTGTTTTATGTATCACCCCACCTCACCTTTCCCGTTAAGCAGCCATAGTGTGTTTTCTGCATGTGTGACTCTGTTCTGTTTTGTAATTCAGTTCAAGTGTAACGGTTTTTTCATTCCCTCTATAAGTGATACCTTATGAGAAGTGTCCTTTTCTGTGTGACTTATTTCACTTAGAATCGTCATACCTAAATCCACTCATCATGCTGCTACTAGCCTTATGACATTGATTTCATGGCTGAGTGATATTCCATTGTACATAAGGACCACAACTTCTTTATCCATTTTTCTCTTTCCTGGGATATTGAAGGTGGAATGAAGTGGAGGTCCTTGTCAACAGAGCAGCCCTAAACTTTGGGGTGCTTGTGTCTTGCTGATTTTTCATTTTCCCAATTTATACCCCCATGAGTGGAAGTGCCCTATGCTCTCTAAGCTGTGTTTTTTAGATGTTTCAGGACACACCGTACACTTCTCCAGAGTGGCTGTTGGCAATTTACATCCCGCCCATCAGTGTAGCAAGGCTCCCATTTCTCCATGGCCTGTCCTGCATTTCTGGTTTTGAGACTTTTTTCAGCATGGCCCTTTTGACCGATGGGTAGCGAGTCTTCTTTGTAGCCCTGATTTGCCTTTCCAGGTTGCTTGGTTGGCCAAAAAGGGCGTATGCGTTTTTTCCTGAATATATTCAGGAAAAAACGCATACGCCCTTTTTGGCCAAGGGCATCATTGTCAACGTTTTGCCGCTTTTCATGTGCTTTAAAGGCGATTCAAATCTACCTCCTGAAATCTGTTTCCTGCAATTCTGCCTTGATTTCAAATCCTCTTCTTTGCCTTCCCTCAATATATTTGTGGACGAGAGTTATCATTTATAACTCTGCAGGTTTGTGAATTGCAGTGCCCTGAAGCTCCATTTTACAACTCGCTTTTTTGGGAGCTGGCCGCAAAAGTGCATGATGGCTTCAGGCCCTGTTCTGGTTCCGGGGGGGAGGATGAGCCTGTGGTTAATTCTTCTTCCTGATGGGAAAATAGAGTGACCTGTGCCTGTCCCAACACCAAGAGCTAGTCTCTCCCTGGTTCCCCGTGTACCCGTTCATCCTCAGGACAAATTGCAACCTGTACGGAACAGGAGGTTAAAGGTGCTGATGCTCCAAGTAGGGAGATTGTTAGTAAAGCGGCTGGAATGGCGAACCCGGGCACAAGGAGAAGAGAAATGAGGTGCGTTTTAGAAACCTTTCCCCATCACATGGTGTACCATCATTTTGTTTTCTCATGCATGTTTTCGATGTAGGAAGACGCCCTTGAACCTGGAGATTTGCGACTCATGCGATGGGTACCACGCAGTATTACTTTAAAGGGTCTGCGTTTGCTCACCCAACCTCACCAAACCTCTCAGCCCCAAGAGTGTCCACCCTTATGTCTCATCCAGCTGTGGATCTAGATATGGTCAATCCAGGTTGCATCACAGCCCCTGAACGCATTGTGTAAGAATTTCTCTCTCTTTCAATGTCTTTGTTTCATGGGTTTTTCGAAGTAATTCATTTTTATAATGGGGTTTAGCTCCTTTTCACTGCTGTATTTATGCCGCTTTACACCCACTTGACACACTAACAGAGAGATATCAATACATAGGTTTTAAGATTATTACTAGTCAGATATATTCTTGTGCGGTGAATAGGGCGTGTTGAGTCCAGTTCTCTGAGCAAGGAGTAGGTCTTGTCTATTACATATTGGGTTTATGGAACGGTATCTGAGCTAATTTGAAACCCTTGTTTTATGTATCACCCCACCTCACCTTTCCCGTTAAGCAGCCATAGTGTGTTTTCTGCATGTGTGACTCTGTTCTGTTTTGTAATTCAGTTCAAGTGTAACGGTTTTTTCATTCCCTCTATAAGTGATACCTTATGAGAAGTGTCCTTTTCTGTGTGACTTATTTCACTTAGAATCGTCATACCTAAATCCACTCATCATGCTGCTACTAGCCTTATGACATTGATTTCATGGCTGAGTGATATTCCATTGTACATAAGGACCACAACTTCTTTATCCATTTTTCTCTTTCCTGGGATATTGAAGGTGGAATGAAGTGGAGGTCCTTGTCAACAGAGCAGCCCTAAACTTTGGGGTGCTTGTGTCTTGCTGATTTTTCATTTTCCCAATTTATACCCCCATGAGTGGAAGTGCCCTATGCTCTCTAAGCTGTGTTTTTTAGATGTTTCAGGACACACCGTACACTTCTCCAGAGTGGCTGTTGGCAATTTACATCCCGCCCATCAGTGTAGCAAGGCTCCCATTTCTCCATGGCCTGTCCTGCATTTCTGGTTTTGAGACTTTTTTCAGCATGGCCCTTTTGACCGATGGGTAGCGAGTCTTCTTTGTAGCGCTGATTTGCCTTTCCAGGTTGCTTGGTTGGCCAAAAAGGGCGTATGCGTTTTTTCCTGAATATATTCAGGAAAAAACGCATACGCCCTTTTTGGCCAAGGGCATCATTGTCAACGTTTTGCCGCTTTTCATGTGCTTTAAAGGCGATTCGAATCTACCTCCTGAAATCTGTTTCCTGCAATTCTGCCTTGATTTCAAATCCTCTTCTTTGCCTTCCCTCAATATATTTGTGGACGAGAGTTATCATTTATAACTCTGCAGGTTTGTGAATTGCAGTGCCCTGAAGCTCCATTTTACAACTCGCTTTTTTGGGAGCTGGCCGCAAAAGTGCAGGTTGGCTTCACGCCCTGTTCTGGTTCCGGGGGGGAGGATGAGCCTGTGGTTAATTCTTCTTCCTGATGGGAAAATAGAGTGACCTGTGCCTGTCCCAACACCAAGAGCTAGTCTCTCCCTGGTTCCCCGTGTTCCCATTCATCCTCAGGACAAATTGCAACCTGTACGGAACAGGAGGTTAAAGGTGCTGATGCTCCAAGTAGGGAGATTGTTAGTAAAGCGGCTGGAATGGCGAACCCGGGCACAAGGAGAAGAGAAATGAGGTGCGTTTTAGAAACCTTTCCCCATCACATGGTGTACCATCTTTTTGTTTTCTCATGCATGTTTTCGATGTAGGAAGATGCCCTTGAACCTGGAGATTTGCGACCCATGCAATGGGTACCACGCAGTATTACTTTAAAGGGTCTGCGTTTGCTCACCCAACCTCACCAAACCTCTCAGCCCCAAGAGTGTCCACCCTTATGTCTCATCCAGCTGTGGATCTAGATATGGTCAATCCAGGTTGCATCACAGCCCCTGAACGCATTGTGTAAGAATTTCTCTCTCTTTCACTGTCTTTGTTTCATGGGTTTTTCGAAGTAATTTATTTTTATAATGGGGTTTAGCTGCTTTTCACTGCTGTATTTATGCCACTTTACACCCACTTGACACACTAACAGAGAGATATCAATACATAGGTTTTAAGATTATTACTAGTCAGATATATTCTTGTGCGGTGAATAGGGCGTGTTGAGTCCAGTTCTCTGAGCAAGGAGTAGGTCTTGTCTATTACATATTGGGTTTATGGAACGGTATCTGAGCTAATTTGAAACCCTTGTTTTATGTATCACCCCACCTCACCTTTCCCGTTAAGCAGCCATAGTGTGTTTTCTGCATGTGTGACTCTGTTCTGTTTTGTAATTCAGTTCAAGTGTAACGGTTTTTTCATTCCCTCTATAAGTGATACCTTATGAGAAGTGTCCTTTTCTGTGTGACTTATTTCACTTAGAATCGTCATACCTAAATCCACTCATCATGCTGCTACTAGCCTTATGACATTGATTTCATGGCTGAGTGATATTCCATTGTACATAAGGACCACAACTTCTTTATCCATTTTTCTCTTTCCTGGGATATTGAAGGTGGAATGAAGTGGAGGTCCTTGTCAACAGAGCAGCCCTAAACTTTGGGGTGCTTGTGTCTTGCTGATTTTTCATTTTCCCAATTTATACCCCCATGAGTGGAAGTGCCCTATGCTCTCTAAGCTGTGTTTTTTAGATGTTTCAGGACACACCGTACACTTCTCCAGAGTGGCTGTTGGCAATTTACATCCCGCCCATCAGTGTAGCAAGGCTCCCATTTCTCCATGGCCTGTCCTGCATTTCTGGTTTTGAGACTTTTTTCAGCATGGCCCTTTTGACCGATGGGTAGCGAGTCTTCTTTGTAGCCCTGATTTGCCTTTCCAGGTTGCTTGGTTGGCCAAAAAGGGCGTATGCGTTTTTTCCTGAATATATTCAGGAAAAAACGCATACGCCCTTTTTGGCCAAGGGCATCATTGTCAACGTTTTGCCGCTTTTCATGTGCTTTAAAGGCGATTCAAATCTACCTCCTGAAATCTGTTTCCTGCAATTCTGCCTTGATTTCAAATCCTCTTCTTTGCCTTCCCTCAATATATTTGTGGACGAGAGTTATCATTTATAACTCTGCAGGTTTGTGAATTGCAGTGCCCTGAAGCTCCATTTTACAACTCGCTTTTTTGGGAGCTGGCCGCAAAAGTGCAGGTTGGCTTCAGGCCCTGTTCTGGTTCCGGGGGGGAGGATGAGCCTGTGGTTAATTCTTCTTCCTGATGGGAAAATAGAGTGACCTGTGCCTGTCCCAACACCAAGAGCTAGTCTCTCCCTGGTTCCCCGTGTACCCGTTCATCCTCAGGACAAATTGCAACCTGTACGGAACAGGAGGTTAAAGGTGCTGATGCTCCAAGTAGGGAGATTGTTAGTAAAGCGGCTGGAATGGCGAACCCGGGCACAAGGAGAAGAGAAATGAGGTGCGTTTTAGAAACCTTTCCCCATCACATGGTGTACCCTCATTTTGTTTTCTCATGCATGTTTTCGATGTAGGAAGACGCCCTTGAACCTGGAGATTTGCGACTCATGCGATGGGTACCACGCAGTATTACTTTAAAGGGTCTGCGTTTGCTCACCCAACCTCACCAAACCTCTCAGCCCCAAGAGTGTCCACCCTTATGTCTCATCCAGCTGTGGATCTAGATATGGTCAATCCAGGTTGCATCACAGCCCCTGAACGCATTGTGTAAGAATTTCTCTCTCTTTCAATGTCTTTGTTTCATGGGTTTTTCGAAGTAATTCATTTTTATAATGGGGTTTAGCTCCTTTTCACTGCTGTATTTATGCCGCTTTACACCCACTTGACACACTAACAGAGAGATATCAATACATAGGTTTTAAGATTATTACTAGTCAGATATATTCTTGTGCGGTGAATAGGGCGTGTTGAGTCCAGTTCTCTGAGCAAGGAGTAGGTCTTGTCTATTACATATTGGGTTTATGGAACGGTATCTGAGCTAATTTGAAACCCTTGTTTTATGTATCACCCCACCTCACCTTTCCCGTTAAGCAGCCATAGTGTGTTTTCTGCATGTGTGACTCTGTTCTGTTTTGTAATTCAGTTCAAGTGTAACGGTTTTTTCATTCCCTCTATAAGTGATACCTTATGAGAAGTGTCCTTTTCTGTGTGACTTATTTCACTTAGAATCGTCGTACCTAAATCCACTCATCATGCTGCTACTAGCCTTATGACATTGATTTCATGGCTGAGTGATATTCCATTGTACATAAGGACCACAACTTCTTTATCCATTTTTCCCTTTCCTGGGATATAGAAGGTGGAATGAAGTGGAGGTCCTTGTCAACAGAGCAGCCCTAAACTTTGGGGTGCTTGTGTCTTGCTGATTTTTCATTTTCCCAATTTATACCCCCATGAGTGGAAGTGCCCTATGCTCTCTAAGCTATGTTTTTTAGATGTTTCAGGACACACCGTACACTTCTCCAGAGTGGCTGTTGGCAATTTACATCCCGCCCATCAGTGTAGCAAGGCTCCCATTTCTCCATGGCCTGTCCTGCATTTCTGGTTTTGAGACTTTTTTCAGCATGGCCCTTTTGACCGATGGGTAGCGAGTCTTCTTTGTAGCGCTGATTTGCCTTTCCAGGTTGCTTGGTTGGCCAAAAAGGGCGTATGCGTTTTTTCCTGAATATATTCAGGAAAAAACGCATACGCCCTTTTTGGCCAAGGGCATCATTGTCAACGTTTTGCCGCTTTTCATGTGCTTTAAAGGCGATTCGAATCTACCTCCTGAAATCTGTTTCCTGCAATTCTGCCTTGATTTCAAATCCTCTTCTTTGCCTTCCCTCAATATATTTGTGGACGAGAGTTATCATTTATAACTCTGCAGGTTTGTGAATTGCAGTGCCCTGAAGCTCCATTTTACAACTCGCTTTTTTGGGAGCTGGCCGCAAAAGTGCAGGTTGGCTTCACGCCCTGTTCTGGTTCCGGGGGGGAGGATGAGCCTGTGGTTAATTCTTCTTCCTGATGGGAAAATAGAGTGACCTGTGCCTGTCCCAACACCAAGAGCTAGTCTCTCCCTGGTTCCCCGTGTTCCCGTTCATCCTCAGGACAAATTGCAACCTGTACGGAACAGGAGGTTAAAGGTGCTGATGCTCCAAGTAGGGAGATTGTTAGTAAAGCGGCTGGAATGGCGAACCCGGGCACAAGGAGAAGAGAAATGAGGTGCGTTTTAGAAACCTTTCCCCATCACATGGTGTACCATCTTTTTGTTTTCTCATGCATGTTTTCGATGTAGGAAGATGCCCTTGAACCTGGAGATTTGCGACCCATGCAATGGGTACCACGCAGTATTACTTTAAAGGGTCTGCGTTTGCTCACCCAACCTCACCAAACCTCTCAGCCCCAAGAGTGTCCACCCTTATGTCTCATCCAGCTGTGGATCTAGATATGGTCAATCCAGGTTGCATCACAGCCCCTGAACGCATTGTGTAAGAATTTCTCTCTCTTTCACTGTCTTTGTTTCATGGGTTTTTCGAAGTAATTTATTTTTATAATGGGGTTTAGCTGCTTTTCACTGCTGTATTTATGCCGCTTTACACCCACTTGACACACTAACAGAGAGATATCAATACATAGGTTTTAAGATTATTACTAGTCAGATATATTCTTGTGCGGTGAATAGGGCGTGTTGAGTCCAGTTCTCTGAGCAAGGAGTAGGTCTTGTCTATTACATATTGGGTTTATGGAACGGTATCTGAGCTAATTTGAAACCCTTGTTTTATGTATCACCCCACCTCACCTTTCCCGTTAAGCAGCCATAGTGTGTTTTCTGCATGTGTGACTCTGTTCTGTTTTGTAATTCAGTTCAAGTGTAACGGTTTTTTCATTCCCTCTATAAGTGATACCTTATGAGAAGTGTCCTTTTCTGTGTGACTTATTTCACTTAGAATCGTCATACCTAAATCCACTCATCATGCTGCTACTAGCCTTATGACATTGATTTCATGGCTGAGTGATATTCCATTGTACATAAGGACCACAACTTCTTTATCCATTTTTCTCTTTCCTGGGATATTGAAGGTGGAATGAAGTGGAGGTCCTTGTCAACAGAGCAGCCCTAAACTTTGGGGTGCTTGTGTCTTGCTGATTTTTCATTTTCCCAATTTATACCCCCATGAGTGGAAGTGCCCTATGCTCTCTAAGCTGTGTTTTTTAGATGTTTCAGGACACACCGTACACTTCTCCAGAGTGGCTGTTGGCAATTTACATCCCGCCCATCAGTGTAGCAAGGCTCCCATTTCTCCATGGCCTGTCCTGCATTTCTGGTTTTGAGACTTTTTTCAGCATGGCCCTTTTGACCGATGGGTAGCGAGTCTTCTTTGTAGCCCTGATTTGCCTTTCCAGGTTGCTTGGTTGGCCAAAAAGGGCGTATGCGTTTTTTCCTGAATATATTCAGGAAAAAACGCATACGCCCTTTTTGGCCAAGGGCATCATTGTCAACGTTTTGCCGCTTTTCATGTGCTTTAAAGGCGATTCAAATCTACCTCCTGAAATCTGTTTCCTGCAATTCGGCCTTGATTACAAATCCTCTTCTTTGCCTTCCCTCAATATATTTGTGGACGAGAGTTATCATTTATAACTCTGCAGGTTTGTGAATTGCAGTGCCCTGAAGCTCCATTTTACAACTCGCTTTTTTGGGAGCTGGCCGCAAAAGCGCAGGTTGGCTTCACGCCCTGTTCTGGTTCCGGGGGGGAGGATGAGCCTGTGGTTAATTCTTCTTCCTGATGGGAAAATAGAGTGACCTGTGCCTGTCCCAACACCAAGAGCTAGTCTCTCCCTGGTTCCCCGTGTTCCCGTTCATCCTCAGGACAAATTGCAACCTGTACTGAACAGGAGGTTAAAGGTGCTGATGCTCCAAGTAGGGAGATTGTTAGTAAAGCGGCTGGAATGGCGAACCCGGGCACAAGGAGAAGAGAAATGAGGTGCGTTTTAGAAACCTTTCCCCATCACATGGTGTACCATCTTTTTGTTTTCTCATGCATGTTTTCGATGTAGGAAGATGCCCTTGAACCTGGAGATTTGCGACCCATGCAATGGGTACCACGCAGTATTACTTTAAAGGGTCTGCGTTTGCTCACCCAACCTCACCAAACCTCTCAGCCCCAAGAGTATCCACCCTTATGTCTCATCCAGCTGTGGATCTAGATATGGTCAATCCAGGTTGCATCACAGCCCCTGAACGCATTGTGTAAGAATTTCGCTCCCTTTCACTGTCTTTGTTTCATGGGTTTTTCGAAGTAATTTATTTTTATAATGGGGTTTAGCTGCTTTTCACTGCTGTATTTATGCCGCTTTACACCCACTTGACACACTAACAGAGAGATATCAATACATAGGTTTTAAGATTATTACTAGTCAGATATATTCTTGTGCGGTGAATAGGGCGTGTTGAGTCCAGTTCTCTGAGCAAGGAGTAGGTCTTGTCTATTACATATTGGGTTTATGGAACGGTATCTGAGCTAATTTGAAACCCTTGTTTTATGTATCACCCCACCTCACCTTTCCCGTTAAGCAGCCATAGTGTGTTTTCTGCATGTGTGACTCTGTTCTGTTTTGTAATTCAGTTCAAGTGTAACGGTTTTTTCATTCCCTCTATAAGTGATACCTTATGAGAAGTGTCCTTTTCTGTGTGACTTATTTCACTTAGAATCGTCATACCTAAATCCACTCATCATGCTGCTACTAGCCTTATGACATTGATTTCATGGCTGAGTGATATTCCATTGTACATAAGGACCACAACTTCTTTATCCATTTTTCTCTTTCCTGGGATATTGAAGGTGGAATGAAGTGGAGGTCCTTGTCAACAGAGCAGCCCTAAACTTTGGGGTGCTTGTGTCTTGCTGATTTTTCATTTTCCCAATTTATACCCCCATGAGTGGAAGTGCCCTATGCTCTCTAAGCTGTGTTTTTTAGATGTTTCAGGACACACCGTACACTTCTCCAGAGTGGCTGTTGGCAATTTACATCCCGCCCATCAGTGTAGCAAGGCTCCCATTTCTCCATGGCCTGTCCTGCATTTCTGGTTTTGAGACTTTTTTCAGCATGGCCCTTTTGACCGATGGGTAGCGAGTCTTCTTTGTAGCGCTGATTTGCCTTTCCAGGTTGCTTGGTTGGCCAAAAAGGGCGTATGCGTTTTTTCCTGAATATATTCAGGAAAAAACGCATACGCCCTTTTTGGCCAAGGGCATCATTGTCAACGTTTTGCCGCTTTTCATGTGCTTTAAAGGCGATTCGAATCTACCTCCTGAAATCTGTTTCCTGCAATTCTGCCTTGATTTCAAATCCTCTTCTTTGCCTTCCCTCAATATATTTGTGGACGAGAGTTATCATTTATAACTCTGCAGGTTTGTGAATTGCAGTGCCCTGAAGCTCCATTTTACAACTCGCTTTTTTGGGAGCTGGCCGCAAAAGTGCAGGTTGGCTTCACGCCCTGTTCTGGTTCCGGGGGGGAGGATGAGCCTGTGGTTAATTCTTCTTCCTGATGGGAAAATAGAGTGACCTGTGCCTGTCCCAACACCAAGAGCTAGTCTCTCCCTGGTTCCCCGTGTTCCCGTTCATCCTCAGGACAAATTGCAACCTGTACGGAACAGGAGGTTAAAGGTGCTGATGCTCCAAGTAGGGAGATTGTTAGTAAAGCGGCTGGAATGGCGAACCCGGGCACAAGGAGAAGAGAAATGAGGTGCGTTTTAGAAACCTTTCCCCATCACATGGTGTACCATCTTTTTGTTTTCTCATGCATGTTTTCGATGTAGGAAGATGCCCTTGAACCTGGAGATTTGCGACCCATGCAATGGGTACCACGCAGTATTACTTTAAAGGGTCTGCGTTTGCTCACCCAACCTCACCAAACCTCTCAGCCCCAAGAGTGTCCACCCTTATGTCTCATCCAGCTGTGGATCTAGATATGGTCAATCCAGGTTGCATCACAGCCCCTGAACGCATTGTGTAAGAATTTCTCTCTCTTTCACTGTCTTTGTTTCATGGGTTTTTCGAAGTAATTTATTTTTATAATGGGGTTTAGCTGCTTTTCACTGCTGTATTTATGCCGCTTTACACCCACTTGACACACTAACAGAGAGATATCAATACATAGGTTTTAAGATTATTACTAGTCAGATATATTCTTGTGCGGTGAATAGGGCGTGTTGAGTCCAGTTCTCTGAGCAAGGAGTAGGTCTTGTCTATTACATATTGGGTTTATGGAACGGTATCTGAGCTAATTTGAAACCCTTGTTTTATGTATCACCCCACCTCACCTTTCCCGTTAAGCAGCCATAGTGTGTTTTCTGCATGTGTGACTCTGTTCTGTTTTGTAATTCAGTTCAAGTGTAACGGTTTTTTCATTCCCTCTATAAGTGATACCTTATGAGAAGTGTCCTTTTCTGTGTGACTTATTTCACTTAGAATCGTCATACCTAAATCCACTCATCATGCTGCTACTAGCCTTATGACATTGATTTCATGGCTGAGTGATATTCCATTGTACATAAGGACCACAACTTCTTTATCCATTTTTCTCTTTCCTGGGATATTGAAGGTGGAATGAAGTGGAGGTCCTTGTCAACAGAGCAGCCCTAAACTTTGGGGTGCTTGTGTCTTGCTGATTTTTCATTTTCCCAATTTATACCCCCATGAGTGGAAGTGCCCTATGCTCTCTAAGCTGTGTTTTTTAGATGTTTCAGGACACACCGTACACTTCTCCAGAGTGGCTGTTGGCAATTTACATCCCGCCCATCAGTGTAGCAAGGCTCCCATTTCTCCATGGCCTGTCCTGCATTTCTGGTTTTGAGACTTTTTTCAGCATGGCCCTTTTGACCGATGGGTAGCGAGTCTTCTTTGTAGCCCTGATTTGCCTTTCCAGGTTGCTTGGTTGGCCAAAAAGGGCGTATGCGTTTTTTCCTGAATATATTCAGGAAAAAACGCATACGCCCTTTTTGGCCAAGGGCATCATTGTCAACGTTTTGCCGCTTTTCATGTGCTTTAAAGGCGATTCGAATCTACCTCCTGAAATCTGTTTCCTGCAATTCTGCCTTGATTTCAAATCCTCTTCTTTGCCTTCCCTCAATATATTTGTGGACGAGAGTTATCATTTATAACTCTGCAGGTTTGTGAATTGCAGTGCCCTGAAGCTCCATTTTACAACTCGCTTTTTTGGGAGCTGGCCGCAAAAGTGCAGGTTGGCTTCACGCCCTGTTCTGGTTCCGGGGGGGAGGATGAGCCTGTGGTTAATTCTTCTTCCTGATGGGAAAATAGAGTGACCTGTGCCTGTCCCAACACCAAGAGCTAGTCTCTCCCTGGTTCCCCGTGTTCCCGTTCATCCTCAGGACAAATTGCAACCTGTACGGAACAGGAGGTTAAAGGTGCTGATGCTCCAAGTAGGGAGATTGTTAGTAAAGCGGCTGGAATGGCGAACCCGGGCACAAGGAGAAGAGAAATGAGGTGCGTTTTAGAAACCTTTCCCCATCACATGGTGTACCATCATTTTGTTTTCTCATGCATGTTTTCGATGTAGGAAGATGCCCTTGAACCTGGAGATTTGCGACCCATGCAATGGGTACCACGCAGTATTACTTTAAAGGGTCTGCGTTTGCTCACCCAACCTCACCAAACCTCTCAGCCCCAAGAGTGTCCACCCTTATGTCTCATCCAGCTGTGGATCTAGATATGGTCAATCCAGGTTGCATCACAGCCCCTGAACGCATTGTGTAAGAATTTCTCTCTCTTTCACTGTCTTTGTTTCATGGGTTTTTCGAAGTAATTTATTTTTATAATGGGGTTTAGCTGCTTTTCACTGCTGTATTTATGCCGCTTTACACCCACTTGACACACTAACAGAGAGATATCAATACATAGGTTTTAAGATTATTACTAGTCAGATATATTCTTGTGCGGTGAATAGGGCGTGTTGAGTCCAGTTCTCTGAGCAAGGAGTAGGTCTTGTCTATTACATATTGGGTTTATGGAACGGTATCTGAGCTAATTTGAAACCCTTGTTTTATGTATCACCCCACCTCACCTTTCCCGTTAAGCAGCCATAGTGTGTTTTCTGCATGTGTGACTCTGTTCTGTTTTGTAATTCAGTTCAAGTGTAACGGTTTTTTCATTCCCTCTATAAGTGATACCTTATGAGAAGTGTCCTTTTCTGTGTGACTTATTTCACTTAGAATCGTCATACCTAAATCCACTCATCATGCTGCTACTAGCCTTATGACATTGATTTCATGGCTGAGTGATATTCCATTGTACATAAGGACCACAACTTCTTTATCCATTTTTCTCTTTCCTGGGATATTGAAGGTGGAATGAAGTGGAGGTCCTTGTCAACAGAGCAGCCCTAAACTTTGGGGTGCTTGTGTCTTGCTGATTTTTCATTTTCCCAATTTATACCCCCATGAGTGGAAGTGCCCTATGCTCTCTAAGCTGTGTTTTTTAGATGTTTCAGGACACACCGTACACTTCTCCAGAGTGGCTGTTGGCAATTTACATCCCGCCCATCAGTGTAGCAAGGCTCCCATTTCTCCATGGCCTGTCCTGCATTTCTGGTTTTGAGACTTTTTTCAGCATGGCCCTTTTGACCAATGGGTAGCGAGTCTTCTTTGTAGCCCTGATTTGCCTTTCCAGGTTGCTTGGTTGGCCAAAAAGGGCGTATGCGTTTTTTCCTGAATATATTCAGGAAAAAACGCATACGCCCTTTTTGGCCAAGGGCATCATTGTCAACGTTTTGCCGCTTTTCATGTGCTTTAAAGGCGATTCAAATCTACCTCCTGAAATCTGTTTCCTGCAATTCTGCCTTGATTTCAAATCCTCTTCTTTGCCTTCCCTCAATATATTTGTGGACGAGAGTTATCATTTATAACTCTGCAGGTTTGTGAATTGCAGTGCCCTGAAGCTCCATTTTACAACTCGCTTTTTTGGGAGGTGGCCGCAAAAGTGCAGGTTGGCTTCAGGCCCTGTTCTGGTTCCGGGGGGGAGGATGAGCCTGTGGTTAATTCTTCTTCCTGATGGGAAAATAGAGTGACCTGTGCCTGTCCCAACACCAAGAGCTAGTCTCTCCCTGGTTCCCCGTGTACCCGTTCATCCTCAGGACAAATTGCAACCTGTACGGAACAGGAGGTTAAAGGTGCTGATGCTCCAAGTAGGGAGATTGTTAGTAAAGCGGCTGGAATGGCGAACCCGGGCACAAGGAGAAGAGAAATGAGGTGCGTTTTAGAAACCTTTCCCCATCACATGGTGTACCATCATTTTGTTTTCTCATGCATGTTTTCGATGTAGGAAGACGCCCTTGAACCTGGAGATTTGCGACTCATGCGATGGGTACCACGCAGTATTACTTTAAAGGGTCTGCGTTTGCTCACCCAACCTCACCAAACCTCTCAGCCCCAAGAGTGTCCACCCTTATGTCTCATCCAGCTGTGGATCTAGATATGGTCAATCCAGGTTGCATCACAGCCCCTGAACGCATTGTGTAAGAATTTCTCTCTCTTTCAATGTCTTTGTTTCATGGGTTTTTCGAAGTAATTCATTTTTATAATGGGGTTTAGCTCCTTTTCACTGCTCTATTTATGCCGCTTTACACCCACTTGACACACTAACAGAGAGATATCAATACATAGGTTTTAAGATTATTACTAGTCAGATATATTCTTGTGCGGTGAATAGGGCGTGTTGAGTCCAGTTCTCTGAGCAAGGAGTAGGTCTTGTCTATTACATATTGGGTTTATGGAACGGTATCTGAGCTAATTTGAAACCCTTGTTTTATGTATCACCCCACCTCACCTTTCCCGTTAAGCAGCCATAGTGTGTTTTCTGCATGTGTGACTCTGTTCTGTTTTGTAATTCAGTTCAAGTGTAACGGTTTTTTCATTCCCTCTATAAGTGATACCTTATGAGAAGTGTCCTTTTCTGTGTGACTTATTTCACTTAGAATCGTCGTACCTAAATCCACTCATCATGCTGCTACTAGCCTTATGACATTGATTTCATGGCTGAGTGATATTCCATTGTACATAAGGACCACAACTTCTTTATCCATTTTTCCCTTTCCTGGGATATAGAAGGTGGAATGAAGTGGAGGTCCTTGTCAACAGAGCAGCCCTAAACTTTGGGGTGCTTGTGTCTTGCTGATTTTTCATTTTCCCAATTTATACCCCCATGAGTGGAAGTGCCCTATGCTCTCTAAGCTATGTTTTTTAGATGTTTCAGGACACACCGTACACTTCTCCAGAGTGGCTGTTGGCAATTTACATCCCGCCCATCAGTGTAGCAAGGCTCCCATTTCTCCATGGCCTGTCCTGCATTTCTGGTTTTGAGACTTTTTTCAGCATGGCCCTTTTGACCGATGGGTAGCGAGTCTTCTTTGTAGCGCTGATTTGCCTTTCCAGGTTGCTTGGTTGGCCAAAAAGCGCGTATGCGTTTTTTCCTGAATATATTCAGGAAAAAACGCATACGCCCTTTTTGGCCAAGGGCATCATTGTCAACGTTTTGCCGCTTTTCATGTGCTTTAAAGGCGATTCGAATCTACCTCCTGAAATCTGTTTCCTGCAATTCTGCCTTGATTTCAAATCCTCTTCTTTGCCTTCCCTCAATATATTTGTGGACGAGAGTTATCATTTATAACTCTGCAGGTTTGTGAATTGCAGTGCCCTGAAGCTCCATTTTACAACTCGCTTTTTTGGGAGCTGGCCGCAAAAGTGCAGGTTGGCTTCACGCCCTGTTCTGGTTCCGGGGGGGAGGATGAGCCTGTGGTTAATTCTTCTTCCTGATGGGAAAATAGAGTGACCTGTGCCTGTCCCAACACCAAGAGCTAGTCTCTCCCTGGTTCCCCGTGTTCCCGTTCATCCTCAGGACAAATTGCAACCTGTACGGAACAGGAGGTTAAAGGTGCTGATGCTCCAAGTAGGGAGATTGTTAGTAAAGCGGCTGGAATGGCGAACCCGGGCACAAGGAGAAGAGAAATGAGGTGCGTTTTAGAAACCTTTCCCCATCACATGGTGTACCATCTTTTTGTTTTCTCATGCATGTTTTCGATGTAGGAAGATGCCCTTGAACCTGGAGATTTGCGACCCATGCAATGGGTACCACGCAGTATTACTTTAAAGGGTCTGCGTTTGCTCACCCAACCTCACCAAACCTCTCAGCCCCAAGAGTGTCCACCCTTATGTCTCATCCAGCTGTGGATCTAGATATGGTCAATCCAGGTTGCATCACAGCCCCTGAACGCATTGTGTAAGAATTTCTCTCTCTTTCACTGTCTTTGTTTCATGGGTTTTTCAAAGTAATTTATTTTTATAATGGGGTTTAGCTGCTTTTCACTGCTGTATTTATGCCGCTTTACACCCACTTGACACACTAACAGAGAGATATCAATACATAGGTTTTAAGATTATTACTAGTCAGATATATTCTTGTGCGGTGAATAGGGCGTGTTGAGTCCAGTTCTCTGAGCAAGGAGTAGGTCTTGTCTATTACATATTGGGTTTATGGAACGGTATCTGAGCTAATTTGAAACCCTTGTTTTATGTATCACCCCACCTCACCTTTCCCGTTAAGCAGCCATAGTGTGTTTTCTGCATGTGTGACTCTGTTCTGTTTTGTAATTCAGTTCAAGTGTAACGGTTTTTTCATTCCCTCTATAAGTGATACCTTATGAGAAGTGTCCTTTTCTGTGTGACTTATTTCACTTAGAATCGTCATACCTAAATCCACTCATCATGCTGCTACTAGCCTTATGACATTGATTTCATGGCTGAGTGATATTCCATTGTACATAAGGACCACAACTTCTTTATCCATTTTTCTCTTTCCTGGGATATTGAAGGTGGAATGAAGTGGAGGTCCTTGTCAACAGAGCAGCCCTAAACTTTGGGGTGCTTGTGTCTTGCTGATTTTTCATTTTCCCAATTTATACCCCCATGAGTGGAAGTGCCCTATGCTCTCTAAGCTGTGTTTTTTAGATGTTTCAGGACACACCGTACACTTCTCCAGAGTGGCTGTTGGCAATTTACATCCCGCCCATCAGTGTAGCAAGGCTCCCATTTCTCCATGGCCTGTCCTGCATTTCTGGTTTTGAGACTTTTTTCAGCATGGCCCTTTTGACCGATGGGTAGCGAGTCTTCTTTGTAGCCCTGATTTGCCTTTCCAGGTTGCTTGGTTGGCCAAAAAGGGCGTATGCGTTTTTTCCTGAATATATTCAGGAAAAAACGCATACGCCCTTTTTGGCCAAGGGCATCATTGTCAACGTTTTGCCGCTTTTCATGTGCTTTAAAGGCGATTCAAATCTACCTCCTGAAATCTGTTTCCTGCAATTCTGCCTTGATTTCAAATCCTCTTCTTTGCCTTCCCTCAATATATTTGTGGACGAGAGTTATCATTTATAACTCTGCAGGTTTGTGAATTGCAGTGCCCTGAAGCTCCATTTTACAACTCGCTTTTTTGGGAGCTGGCCGCAAAAGTGCAGGTTGGCTTCAGGCCCTGTTCTGGTTCCGGGGGGGAGGATGAGCCTGTGGTCAATTCTTCTTCCTGATGGGAAAATAGAGTGACCTGTGCCTGTCCCAACACCAAGAGCTAGTCTCTCCCTGGTTCCCCGTGTACCCATTCATCCTCAGGACAAATTGCAACCTGTACGGAACAGGAGGTTAAAGGTGCTGATGCTCCAAGTAGGGAGATTGTTAGTAAAGCGGCTGGAATGGCGAACCCGGGCACAAGGAGAAGAGAAATGAGGTGCGTTTTAGAAACCTTTCCCCATCACATGGTGTACCATCTTTTTGTTTTCTCATGCATGTTTTCGATGTAGGAAGATGCCCTTGAACCTGGAGATTTGCGACCCATGCAATGGGTACCACGCAGTATTACTTTAAAGGGTCTGCGTTTGCTCACCCAACCTCACCAAACCTCTCAGCCCCAAGAGTGTCCACCCTTATGTCTCATCCAGCTGTGGATCTAGATATGGTCAATCCAGGTTGCATCACAGCCCCTGAACGCATTGTGTAAGAATTTCTCTCTCTTTCACTGTCTTTGTTTCATGGGTTTTTCGAAGTAATTTATTTTTATAATGGGGTTTAGCTGCTTTTCACTGCTGTGTTTATGCCGCTTTACACCCACTTGACACACTAACAGAGAGATATCAATACATAGGTTTTAAGATTATTACTAGTCAGATATATTCTTGTGCGGTGAATAGGGCGTGTTGAGTCCAGTTCTCTGAGCAAGGAGTAGGTCTTGTCTATTACATATTGGGTTTATGGAACGGTATCTGAGCTAATTTGAAACCCTTGTTTTATGTATCACCCCACCTCACCTTTCCCGTTAAGCAGCCATAGTGTGTTTTCTGCATGTGTGACTCTGTTCTGTTTTGTAATTCAGTTCAAGTGTAACGGTTTTTTCATTCCCTCTATAAGTGATACCTTATGAGAAGTGTCCTTTTCTGTGTGACTTATTTCACTTAGAATCGTCGTACCTAAATCCACTCATCATGCTGCTACTAGCCTTATGACATTGATTTCATGGCTGAGTGATATTCCATTGTACATAATGACCACAACTTCTTTATCCATTTTTCTCTTTCCTGGGATATTGAAGGTGGAATGAAGTGGAGGTCCTTGTCAACAGAGCAGCCCTAAACTTTGGGGTGCTTGTGTCTTGCTGATTTTTCATTTTCCCAATTTATACCCCCATGAGTGGAAGTGCCCTATGCTCTCTAAGCTGTGTTTTTTAGATGTTTCAGGACACACCGTACACTTCTCCAGAGTGGCTGTTGGCAATTTACATCCCGCCCATCAGTGTAGCAAGGCTCCCATTTCTCCATGGCCTGTCCTGCATTTCTGGTTTTGAGACTTTTTTCAGCATGGCCCTTTTGACCGATGGGTAGCGAGTCTTCTTTGTAGCCCAGATTTGCCTTTCCAGGTTGCTTGGTTGGCCAAAAAGGGCGTATGCGTTTTTTCCTGAATATATTCAGGAAAAAACGCATACGCCCTTTTTGGCCAAGGGCATCATTGTCAACGTTTTGCCGCTTTTCATGTGCTTTAAAGGCGATTCGAATCTACCTCCTGAAATCTGTTTCCTGCAATTCTGCCTTGATTTCAAATCCTCTTCTTTGCCTTCCCTCAATATATTTGTGGACGAGAGTTATCATTTATAACTCTGCAGGTTTGTGAATTGCAGTGCCCTGAAGCTCCATTTTACAACTCGCTTTTTTGGGAGCTGGCCGCAAAAGCGCAGGATGGCTTCAGGCCCTGTTTTGGTTCCGGGGGGGAGGATGAGCCTGTGGTTAATTCTTCTTCCTGATGGGAAAATAGAGTGACCTGTGCCTGTCCCAACACCAAGAGCTAGTCTCTCACTGGTTCTCCGTGTACCCGTTCATCCTCAGGACAAATTGCAACCTGTACGGAACAGGAGGTTAAAGGTGCTGATGCTCCAAGTAGGGAGATTGTTAGTAAAGCGGCTGGAATGGCGAACCCGGGCACAAGGAGAAGAGAAATGAGGTGCGTTTTAGAAACCTTTCCCCGTCACATGGTGTACCATCTTTTTGTTTTCTCATGCATGTTTTCGATGTAGGAAGATGCCCTTGAACCTGGAGATTTGCGACCCATGCGATGGGTACCACGCAGTATTACTTTAAAGGGTCTGCGTTTGCTCACCCAACCTCACCAAACCTCTCAGCCCCAAGAGTGTCCACCCTTATGTCTCATCCAGCTGTGGATCTAGATATGGTCAATCCAGGTTGCATCACAGCCCCTGAACGCATTGTGTAAGAATTTCTCTCTCTTTCACTGTCTTTGCTTCATGGGTTTGTAAAAGTAATTTATTTTTATAATGGGGTTTAGCTGGTTTTCACTGCTGTGTTTATGCCGCTTTACACCCACTTGACACACTAACAGAGAGATATCAATACATAGGTTTTAAGATTATTACTAGTCAGATATATTCTTGTGCGGTGAATAGGGCGTGTTGAGTCCAGTTCTCTGAGCAAGGAGTAGGTCTTGTCTATTACATATTGGGTTTATGGAACGGTATCTGAGCTAATTTGAAACCCTTGTTTTATGTATCACCCCACCTCACCTTTCCCGTTAAGCAGCCATAGTGTGTTTTCTGCATGTGTGACTCTGTTCTGTTTTGTAATTCAGTTCAAGTGTAACGGTTTTTTCATTCCCTCTATAAGTGATACCTTATGAGAAGTGTCCTTTTCTGTGTGACTTATTTCACTTAGAATCGTCGTACCTAAATCCACTCATCATGCTGCTACTAGCCTTATGACATTGATTTCATGGCTGAGTGATATTCCATTGTACATAAGGACCACAACTTCTTTATCCATTTTTCTCTTTCCTGGGATATTGAAGGTGGAATGAAGTGGAGGTCCTTGTCAACAGAGCAGCCCTAATCTTTGGGGTGCTTGTGTCTTGCTGATTTTTCATTTTCCCAATTTATAACCCCATGAGTGGAAGTGCCCTATGCTCTCTAAGCTTTGCTTTTAGACGTTTCAGGACTTACCCTACACTTCTCCAGAGTGGCTGTTGGCAATTTACATCCCGCCCATCAGTGTAGCAAGGCTCCCATTTCTCCATGGCCTTTCCTGTATTTCTGGTTTTGACACTTTTTTCAGCATGGCCCTTTTAACTGATGGGAAGCGAGACTTCTTTGTAGCGCTGATCTGCCTTTCCAGGTTGCTTGGTTGGCCAAAAAGGGCGTATGCGTTTTTTCCTGAATATATTCAGGAAAAAACGCATACGCCCTTTTTGGCCAAGGGCATCATTGTCAACGTTTTGCCGCTTTTCATGTGCTTTAAAGGCGATTCGAATCTACCTCCTGAAATCTGTTTCCTGCAATTCTGCCTTGATTTCAAATCCTCTTCTTTGCCTTCCCTCAATATATTTGTGGACGAGAGTTATCATTTATAACTCTGCAGGTTTGTGAATTGCAGTGCCCTGAAGCTCCATTTTACAACTCGGTTTTTTGGGAGCTGGCCGCAAAAGCGCAGGATAGCTTCAGGCCCTGTTCTGGTTCCGGGGGGGAGGATGAGCCTGTGGTTAATTCTTCTTCCTGATGGGAAAATAGAGTGACCTGTGCCTGTCCCAACACCAAGAGCTAGTCTCTCACTGGTTCTCCGTGTACCCGTTCATCCTCAGGACAAATTGCAACCTGTACGGAACAGGAGGTTAAAGGTGCTGATGCTCCAAGTAGGGAGATTGTTAGTAAAGCAGCTGGAATGGCGAACCCGGGCACAAGGAGAAGAGAAATGAGGTGCGTTTTAGAAACCTTTCCCCGTCACATGGTGTACCATCTTTTTGTTTTCTCATGCATGTTTTCGATGTAGGAAGATGCCCTTGAACCTGGAGATTTGCGACCCATGCGATGGGTACCACGCAGTATTACTTTAAAGAGTCTGCGTTTGCTCACCCAACCTCACCAAACCTCTCAGCCCCAAGAGTGTCCACCCTTATGTCTCATCCAGCTGTGGATCTAGATATGGTCAATCCAGGTTGCATCACAGCCCCTGAACGCATTGTGAAAGAATTTCTCTCTCTTTCACTGTCTTTGTTTCATGGATTTTTCGAAGTAATTTATTTTTATAATGGGGTTTAGCTGCTTTTCACTGCTGTATTTATGCCGCTTTACACCCACTTGACACACTAACAGAGAGATATCAATACATAGGTTTTAAGATTATTACTAGTCAGATATATTCTTGTGCGGTGAATAGGGCGTGTTGAGTCCAGTTCTCTGAGCAAGGAGTAGGTCTTGTCTATTACATATTGGGTTTATGGAACGGTATCTGAGCTAATTTGAAACCCTTGTTTTATGTATCACCCCACCTCACCTTTCCCGTTAAGCAGCCATAGTGTGTTTTCTGCATGTGTGACTCTGTTCTGTTTTGTAATTCAGTTCAAGTGTAACGGTTTTTTCATTCCCTCTATAAGTGATACCTTATGAGAAGTGTCCTTTTCTGTGTGACTTATTTCACTTAGAATCGTCGTACCTAAATCCACTCATCATGCTGCTACTAGCCTTATGACATTGATTTCATGGCTGAGTGATATTCCATTGTACATAAGGACCACAACTTCTTTATCCATTTTTCTCTTTCCTGGGATATTGAAGGTGGAATGAAGTGGAGGTCCTTGTCAACAGAGCAGCCCTAAACTTTGGGGTGCTTGTGTCTTGCTGATTTTTCATTTTCCCAATTTATAACCCCATGAGTGGAAGTGCCCTATGCTCTCTAAGCTTTGCTTTTTAGACGTTTCAGGACTTACCGTACACTTCTCCAGAGTGGCTGTTGGCAATTTACATCCTGCCCATCAGTGTAGCACGGCTCCCATTTCTCCATGGCCTTTCCT
The DNA here is from genome assembly GCF_028023285.1 of Balaenoptera ricei. Taxonomy (NCBI): domain Eukaryota; kingdom Metazoa; phylum Chordata; class Mammalia; order Artiodactyla; family Balaenopteridae; genus Balaenoptera; species Balaenoptera ricei. The sequence continues at coordinate 142,042 of NW_026777650.1, forward strand.
GTATTTCTGGTTTTGACACTTTTTTCAGCATGGCCCTTTTAACTGATGGGAAGCGAGACTTCTTTGTAGCGCTGATCTGCCTTTCCAGGTTGCTTGGTTGGCCAAAAAGGGCGTATGCGTTTTTTCCTGAATATATTCAGGAAAAAACGCATACGCCCTTTTTGGCCAAGGGCATCATTGTCAACGTTTTGCCGCTTTTCATGTGCTTTAAAGGCGATTCGAATCTACCTCCTGAAATCTGTTTCCTGCAATTCTGCCTTGATTTCAAATCCTCTTCTTTGCCTTCCCTCAATATATTTGTGGACGAGAGTTATCATTTATAACTCTGCAGGTTTGTGAATTGCAGTGCCCTGAAGCTCCATTTTACAACTCGGTTTTTTGGGAGCTGGCCGCAAAAGCGCAGGATGGCTTCAGGCCCTGTTCTGGTTCCGGGGGGGAGGATGAGCCTGTGGTTAATTCTTCTTCCTGATGGGAAAATAGAGTGACCTGTGCCTGTCCCAACACCAAGAGCTAGTCTCTCACTGGTTCCCCGTGTACCCGTTCATCCTCAGGACAAATTGCAACCTGTACGGAACAGGAGGTTAAAGGTGCTGATGCTCCAAGTAGGGAGATTGTTAGTAAAGCGGCTGGAATGGCGAACCCGGGCACAAGGAGAAGAGAAATGAGGTGCGTTTTAGAAACCTTTCCCCGTCACATGGTGTACCATCTTTTTGTTTTCTCATGCATGTTTTCGATGTAGGAAGATGCCCTTGAACCTGGAGATTTGCGACCCATGCGATGGGTACCACGCAGTATTACTTTAAAGGGTCTGCGTTTGCTCCCCCAACCTCACCAAACCTCTCAGCCACAAGAGTGTCCACCCTTATGTCTCATCCAGCTGTGGGTCTAGATATGGTCAATCCAGGTTGCATCACAGCCCCTGAACGCATTGTGTAAGAATTTCTCTCTCTTTCACTGTCTTTGTTTCATGGGTTTTTCGAAGTAATTTATTTTTATAATGGGGTTTAGCTGCTTTTCACTGCTGTATTTATGCCGCTTTACACCCACTTGACACACTAACAGAGAGATATCAATACATAGGTTATAAGATTATTGCTAGTCAGATATATTCTTGTGCGGTGAATAGGACGTGTTGAGTCCAGTTCTCTGAGCAAGGAGTACTTCTTGTCTATTACATATTGGGTTTATGGAACGGTATCTGAGCTAATTTGAAACCCTTGTTTTATGTATCACCCCACCTCACCTTTCCCGTTAAGCAGCCATAGTGTGTTTTCTGCATGTGTGACTCTGTTCTGTTTTGTAATTCAGTTCAAGTGTAACGGTTTTTTCATTCCCTCTATAAGTGATACCTTATGAGAAGTGTCCTTTTCTGTGTGACTTATTTCACTTAGAATCGTCGTACCTAAATCCACTCATCATGCTGCTACTAGCCTTATGACATTGATTTCATGGCTGAGTGATATTCCATTGTACATAAGGACCACAACTTCTTTATCCATTTTTCTCTTTCCTGGGATATTGAAGGTGGAATGAAGTGGAGGTCCTTGTCAACAGAGCAGCCCTAAACTTTGGGGTGCTTGTGTCTTGCTGATTTTTCATTTTCCCAATTTATACCCCCATGAGTGGAAGTGCCCTATGCTCTCTAAGCTGTGTTTTTTAGATGTTTCAGGACACACCGTACACTTCTCCAGAGTGGCTGTTGGCAATTTACATCCCGCCCATCAGTGTAGCAAGGCTCCCATTTCTCCATGGCCTGTCCTGCATTTCTGGTTTTGAGACTTTTTTCAGCATGGCCCTTTTGACCGATGGGTAGCGAGTCTTCTTTGTAGCCCTGATTTGCCTTTCCAGGTTGCTTGGTTGGCCAAAAAGGGCGTATGCGTTTTTTCCTGAATATATTCAGGAAAAAACGCATACGCCCTTTTTGGCCAAGGGCATCATTGTCAACGTTTTGCCGCTTTTCATGTGCTTTAAAGGCGATTCGAATCTACCTCCTGAAATCTGTTTCCTGCAATTCTGCCTTGATTTCAAATCCTCTTCTTTGCCTTCCCTCAATATATTTGTGGACGAGAGTTATCATTTATAACTCTGCAGGTTTGTGAATTGCAGTGCCCTGAAGCTCCATTTTACAACTCGCTTTTTTGGGAGCTGGCCGCAAAAGCGCAGGATGGCTTCAGGCCCTGTTCTGGTTCCGGGGGGGAGGATGAGCCTGTGGTTAATTCTTCTTCCTGATGGGAAAATAGAGTGACCTGTGCCTGTCCCAACACCAAGAGCTAGTCTCTCACTGGTTCTCCGTGTACCCGTTCATCCTCAGGACAAATTGCAACCTGTACGGAACAGGAGGTTAAAGGTGCTGATGCTCCAAGTAGGGAGATTGTTAGTAAAGCGGCTGGAATGGCGAACCCGGCACAAGGAGAAGAGAAATGAGGTGCGTTTTAGAAACCTTTCCCCGTCACATGGTGTACCATCTTTTTGTTTTCTCATGCATGTTTTCGATGTAGGAAGATGCCCTTGAACCTGGAGATTTGCGACCCATGCGATGGGTACCACGCAGTATTACTTTAAAGGGTCTGCGTTTGCTCACCCAACCTCACCAAACCTCTCAGCCCCAAGAGTGTCCACCCTTATGTCTCATCCAGCTGTGGATCTAGATATGGTCAATCCAGGTTGCATCACAGCCCCTGAACGCATTGTGTAAGAATTTCTCTCTCTTTCACTGTCTTTGTTTCATGGGTTTGTAAAAGTAATTTATTTTTATAATGGGGTTTAGCTGGTTTTCACTGCTGTGTTTATGCCGCTTTACACCCACTTGACACACTAACAGAGAGATATCAATACATAGGTTTTAAGATTATTACTAGTCAGATATATTCTTGTGCGGTGAATAGGGCGTGTTGAGTCCAGTTCTCTGAGCAAGGAGTAGGTCTTGTCTATTACATATTGGGTTTATGGAACGGTATCTGAGCTAATTTGAAACCCTTGTTTTATGTATCACCCCACCTCACCTTTCCCGTTAAGCAGCCATAGTGTGTTTTCTGCATGTGTGACTCTGTTCTGTTTTGTAATTCAGTTCAAGTGTAACGGTTTTTTCATTCCCTCTATAAGTGATACCTTATGAGAAGTGTCCTTTTCTGTGTGACTTATTTCACTTAGAATCGTCATACCTAAATCCACTCATCATGCTGCTACTAGCCTTATGACATTGATTTCATGGCTGAGTGATATTCCATTGTACATAAGGACCACAACTTCTTTATCCATTTTTCCCTTTCCTGGGATATAGAAGGTGGAATGAAGTGGAGGTCCTTGTCAACAGAGCAGCCCTAAACTTTGGGGTGCTTGTGTCTTGCTGATTTTTCATTTTCCCAATTTATACCCCCATGAGTGGAAGTGCCCTATGCTCTCTAAGCTGTGTTTTTTAGATGTTTCAGGACACACCGTACACTTCTCCAGAGTGGCTGTTGGCAATTTACATCCCGCCCATCAGTGTAGCAAGGCTCCCATTTCTCCATGGCCTGTCCTGCATTTCTGGTTTTGAGACTTTTTTCAGCATGGCCCTTTTGACCGATGGGTAGCGAGTCTTCTTTGTAGCCCTGATTTGCCTTTCCAGGTTGCTTGGTTGGCCAAAAAGGGCGTATGCGTTTTTTCCTGAATATATTCAGGAAAAAACGCATACGCCCTTTTTGGCCAAGGGCATCATTGTCAACGTTTTGCCGCTTTTCATGTGCTTTAAAGGCGATTCGAATCTACCTCCTGAAATCTGTTTCCTGCAATTCTGCCTTGATTTCAAATCCTCTTCTTTGCCTTCCCTCAATATATTTGTGGACGAGAGTTATCATTTATAACTCTGCAGGTTTGTGAATTGCAGTGCCCTGAAGCTCCATTTTACAACTCGCTTTTTTGGGAGCTGGCCGCAAAAGCGCAGGTTGGCTTCAGGCCCTGTTCTGGTTCCGGGGGGGAGGATGAGCCTGTGGTTAATTCTTCTTCCTGATGGGAAAATAGAGTGACCTGTGCCTGTCCCAACACCAAGAGCTAGTCTCTCCCTGGTTCCCCGTGTACCCGTTCATCCTCAGGACAAATTGCAACCTGTACGGAACAGGAGGTTAAAGGTGCTGATGCTCCAAGTAGGGAGATTGTTAGTAAAGCGGCTGGAATGGCGAACCCGGGCACAAGGAGAAGAGAAATGAGGTGCGTTTTAGAAAACTTTCCCCATCACATGGTGTACCATCATTTTGTTTTCTCATGCATGTTTTCGATGTAGGAAGATGCCCTTGAACCTGGAGATTTGCGACTCATGCGATGGGTACCACGCAGTATTACTTTAAAGGGTCTGTGTTTGCTCACCCAACCTCACCAAACCTCTCAGCCCCAAGAGTGTCCACCCTTATGTCTCATCCAGCTGTGGATCTAGATATGGTCAATCCAGGTTGCATCACAGCCCCTGAACGCATTGTGTAAGAATTTCTCTCTCTTTCAATGTCTTTGTTTCATGGGTTTTTCGAAGTAATTCATTTTTATAATGGGGTTTAGCTCCTTTTCACTGCTGTATTTATGCCGCTTTACACCCACTTGACACACTAACAGAGAGATATCAATACATAGGTTTTAAGATTATTACTAGTCAGATATATTCTTGTGCGGTGAATAGGGCGTGTTGAGTCCAGTTCTCTGAGCAAGGAGTAGGTCTTGTCTATTACATATTGGGTTTATGGAACGGTATCTGAGCTAATTTGAAACCCTTGTTTTATGTATCACGCCACCTCACCTTTCCCGTTAAGCAGCCATAGTGTGTTTTCTGCATGTGTGACTCTGTTCTGTTTTGTAATTCAGTTCAAGTGTAACGGTTTTTTCATTCCCTCTATAAGTGATACCTTATGAGAAGTGTCCTTTTCTGTGTGACTTATTTCACTTAGAATCGTCGTACCTAAATCCACTCATCATGCTGCTACTAGCCTTATGACATTGATTTCATGGCTGAGTGATATTCCATTGTACATAAGGACCACAACTTCTTTATCCATTTTTCTCTTTCCTGGGATATTGAAGGTGGAATGAAGTGGAGGTCCTTGTCAACAGAGCAGCCCTAATCTTTGTGGTGCTTGTGTCTTGCTGATTTTTCATTTTCCCAATTTATAACCCCATGAGTGGAAGTGCCCTATGCTCTCTAAGCTTTGCTTTTTAGACGTTTCAGGACTTACCCTACACTTCTCCAGAGTGGCTGTTGGCAATTTACATCCCGCCCATCAGTGTAGCAAGGCTCCCATTTCTCCATGGCCTTTCCTGTATTTCTGGTTTTGACACTTTTTTCAGCATGGCCCTTTTAACTGATGGGAAGCGAGACTTCTTTGTAGCGCTGATCTGCCTTTCCAGGTTGCTTGGTTGGCCAAAAAGGGCGTATGCGTTTTTTCCTGAATATATTCAGGAAAAAACGCATACGCCCTTTTTGGCCAAGGGCATCATTGTCAACGTTTTGCCGCTTTTCATGTGCTTTAAAGGCGATTCGAATCTACCTCCTGAAATCTGTTTCCTGCAATTCTGCCTTGATTTCAAATCCTCTTCTTTGCCTTCCCTCAATATATTTGTGGACGAGAGTTATCATTTATAACTCTGCAGGTTTGTGAATTGCAGTGCCCTGAAGCTCCATTTTACAACTCGGTTTTTTGGGAGCTGGCCGCAAAAGCGCAGGATGGCTTCAGGCCCTGTTCTGGTTCCGGGGGGGAGGATGAGCCTGTGGTTAATTCTTCTTCCTGATGGGAAAATAGAGTGACCTGTGCCTGTCCCAACACCAAGAGCTAGTCTCTCACTGGTTCCCCGTGTACCCGTTCATCCTCAGGACAAATTGCAACCTGTACGGAACAGGAGGTTAAAGGTGCTGATGCTCCAAGTAGGGAGATTGTTAGTAAAGCGGCTGGAATGGCGAACCCGGGCACAAGGAGAAGAGAAATGAGGTGCGTTTTAGAAACCTTTCCTCGTCACATGGTGTACCATCTTTTTGTTTTCTCATGCATGTTTTCGATGTAGGAAGATGCCCTTGAACCTGGAGATTTGCGACCCATGCGATGGGTACCACGCAGTATTACTTTAAAGAGTCTGCGTTTGCTCACCCAACCTCACCAAACCTCTCAGCCCCAAGAGTGTCCACCCTTATGTCTCATCCAGCTGTGGATCTAGATATGGTCAATCCAGGTTGCATCACAGCCCCTGAACGCATTGTGTAAGAATTTCTCTCTCTTTCACTGTCTTTGTTTCATGGATTTTTCGAAGTAATTTATTTTTATAATGGGGTTTAGCTGCTTTTCACTGCTGTATTTATGCCGCTTTACACCCACTTGACACACTAACAGAGAGATATCAATACATAGGTTTTAAGATTATTACTAGTCAGATATATTCTTGTGCGGTGAATAGGGCGTGTTGAGTCCAGTTCTCTGAGCAAGGAGTAGGTCTTGTCTATTACATATTGGGTTTATGGAACGGTATCTGAGCTAATTTGAAACCCTTGTTTTATGTATCACCCCACCTCACCTTTCCCGTTAAGCAGCCATAGTGTGTTTTCTGCATGTGTGACTCTGTTCTGTTTTGTAATTCAGTTCAAGTGTAACGGTTTTTTCATTCCCTCTATAAGTGATACCTTATGAGAAGTGTCCTTTTCTGTGTGACTTATTTCACTTAGAATCGTCATACCTAAATCCACTCATCATGCTGCTACTAGCCTTATGACATTGATTTCATGGCTGAGTGATATTCCATTGTACATAAGGACCACAACTTCTTTATCCATTTTTCCCTTTCCTGGGATATAGAAGGTGGAATGAAGTGGAGGTCCTTGTCAACAGAGCAGCCCTAAACTTTGGGGTGCTTGTGTCTTGCTGATTTTTCATTTTCCCAATTTATACCCCCATGAGTGGAAGTGCCCTATGCTCTCTAAGCTGTGTTTTTTAGATGTTTCAGGACACACCGTACACTTCTCCAGAGTGGCTGTTGGCAATTTACATCCCGCCCATCAGTGTAGCAAGGCTCCCATTTCTCCATGGCCTGTCCTGCATTTCTGGTTTTGAGACTTTTTTCAGCATGGCCCTTTTGACCGATGGGTAGCGAGTCTTCTTTGTAGCCCTGATTTGCCTTTCCAGGTTGCTTGGTTGGCCAAAAAGGGCGTATGCGTTTTTTCCTGAATATATTCAGGAAAAAACGCATACGCCCTTTTTGGCCAAGGGCATCATTGTCAACGTTTTGCCGCTTTTCATGTGCTTTAAAGGCGATTCGAATCTACCTCCTGAAATCTGTTTCCTGCAATTCTGCCTTGATTTCAAATCCTCTTCTTTGCCTTCCCTCAATATATTTGTGGACGAGAGTTATCATTTATAACTCTGCAGGTTTGTGAATTGCAGTGCCCTGAAGCTCCATTTTACAACTCGCTTTTTTGGGAGCTGGCCGCAAAAGCGCAGGTTGGCTTCAGGCCCTGTTCTGGTTCCGGGGGGGAGGATGAGCCTGTGGTTAATTCTTCTTCCTGATGGGAAAATAGAGTGACCTGTGCCTGTCCCAACACCAAGAGCTAGTCTCTCCCTGGTTCCCCGTGTACCCGTTCATCCTCAGGACAAATTGCAACCTGTACGGAACAGGAGGTTAAAGGTGCTGATGCTCCAAGTAGGGAGATTGTTAGTAAAGCGGCTGGAATGGCGAACCCGGGCACAAGGAGAAGAGAAATGAGGTGCGTTTTAGAAACCTTTCCCCATCACATGGTGTACCATCATTTTGTTTTCTCATGCATGTTTTCGATGTAGGAAGATGCCCTTGAACCTGGAGATTTGCGACTCATGCGATGGGTACCACGCAGTATTACTTTAAAGGGTCTGTGTTTGCTCACCCAACCTCACCAAACCTCTCAGCCCCAAGAGTGTCCACCCTTATGTCTCATCCAGCTGTGGATCTAGATATGGTCAATCCAGGTTGCATCACAGCCCCTGAACGCATTGTGTAAGAATTTCTCTCTCTTTCAATGTCTTTGTTTCATGGGTTTTTCGAAGTAATTCATTTTTATAATGGGGTTTAGCTCCTTTTCACTGCTGTATTTATGCCGCTTTACACCCACTTGACACACTAACAGAGAGATATCAATACATAGGTTTTAAGATTATTACTAGTCAGATATATTCTTGTGCGGTGAATAGGGCGTGTTGAGTCCAGTTCTCTGAGCAAGGAGTAGGTCTTGTCTATTACATATTGGGTTTATGGAACGGTATCTGAGCTAATTTGAAACCCTTGTTTTATGTATCACCCCACCTCACCTTTCCCGTTAAGCAGCCATAGTGTGTTTTCTGCATGTGTGACTCTGTTCTGTTTTGTAATTCAGTTCAAGTGTAACGGTTTTTTCATTCCCTCTATAAGTGATACCTTATGAGAAGTGTCCTTTTCTGTGTGACTTATTTCACTTAGAATCGTCGTACCTAAATCCACTCATCATGCTGCTACTAGCCTTATGACATTGATTTCATGGCTGAGTGATATTCCATTGTACATAAGGACCACAACTTCTTTATCCATTTTTCTCTTTCCTGGGATATTGAAGGTGGAATGAAGTGGAGGTCCTTGTCAACAGAGCAGCCCTAATCTTTGGGGTGCTTGTGTCTTGCTGATTTTTCATTTTCCCAATTTATAACCCCATGAGTGGAAGTGCCCTATGCTCTCTAAGCTTTGCTTTTTAGACGTTTCAGGACTTACCCTACACTTCTCCAGAGTGGCTGTTGGCAATTTACATCCCGCCCATCAGTGTAGCAAGGCTCCCATTTCTCCATGGCCTTTCCTGTATTTCTGGTTTTGACACTTTTTTCAGCATGGCCCTTTTAACTGATGGGAAGCGAGACTTCTTTGTAGCGCTGATCTGCCTTTCCAGGTTGCTTGGTTGGCCAAAAAGGGCGTATGCGTTTTTTCCTGAATATATTCAGGAAAAAACGCATACGCCCTTTTTGGCCAAGGGCATCATTGTCAACGTTTTGCCGCTTTTCATGTGCTTTAAAGGCGATTCGAATCTACCTCCTGAAATCTGTTTCCTGCAATTCTGCCTTGATTTCAAATCCTCTTCTTTGCCTTCCCTCAATATATTTGTGGACGAGAGTTATCATTTATAACTCTGCAGGTTTGTGAATTGCAGTGCCCTGAAGCTCCATTTTACAACTCGCTTTTTTGGGAGCTGGCCGCAAAAGCGCAGGATGGCTTCAGGCCCTGTTCTGGTTCCGGGGGGGAGGATGAGCCTGTGGTTAATTCTTCTTCCTGATGGGAAAATAGAGTGACCTGTGCCTGTCCCAACACCAAGAGCTAGTCTCTCACTGGTTCCCCGTGTACCCGTTCATCCTCAGGACAAATTGCAACCTGTACGGAACAGGAGGTTAAAGGTGCTGATGCTCCAAGTAGGGAGATTGTTAGTAAAGCGGCTGGAATGGCGAACCCGGGCACAAGGAGAAGAGAAATGAGGTGCGTTTTAGAAACCTTTCCCCGTCACATGGTGTACCATCTTTTTGTTTTCTCATGCATGTTTTCGATGTAGGAAGATGCCCTTGAACCTGGAGATTTGCGACCCATGCGATGGGTACCACGCAGTATTACTTTAAAGAGTCTGCGTTTGCTCACCCAACCTCACCAAACCTCTCAGCCCCAAGAGTGTCCACCCTTATGTCTCATCCAGCTGTGGATCTAGATATGGTCAATCCAGGTTGCATCACAGCCCCTGAACGCATTGTGTAAGAATTTCTCTCTCTTTCACTGTCTTTGTTTCATGGATTTTTCGAAGTAATTTATTTTTATAATGGGGTTTAGCTGCTTTTCACTGCTGTGTTTATGCCGCTTTACACCCACTTGACACACTAACAGAGAGATATCAATACATAGGTTTTAAGATTATTACTAGTCAGATATATTCTTGTGCGGTGAATAGGGCGTGTTGAGTCCAGTTCTCTGAGCAAGGAGTAGGTCTTGTCTATTACATATTGGGTTTATGGAACGGTATCTGAGCTAATTTGAAACCCTTGTTTTATGTATCACCCCACCTCACCTTTCCCGTTAAGCAGCCATAGTGTGTTTTCTGCATGTGTGACTCTGTTCTGTTTTGTAATTCAGTTCAAGTGTAACGGTTTTTTCATTCCCTCTATAAGTGATACCTTATGAGAAGTGTCCTTTTCTGTGTGACTTATTTCACTTAGAATCGTCATACCTAAATCCACTCATCATGCTGCTACTAGCCTTATGACATTGATTTCATGGCTGAGTGATATTCCATTGTACATAAGGACCACAACTTCTTTATCCATTTTTCCCTTTCCTGGGATATAGAAGGTGGAATGAAGTGGAGGTCCTTGTCAACAGAGCAGCCCTAAACTTTGGGGTGCTTGTGTCTTGCTGATTTTTCATTTTCCCAATTTATACCCCCATGAGTGGAAGTGCCCTATGCTCTCTAAGCTGTGTTTTTTAGATGTTTCAGGACACACCGTACACTTCTCCAGAGTGGCTGTTGGCAATTTACATCCCGCCCATCAGTGTAGCAAGGCTCCCATTTCTCCATGGCCTGTCCTGCATTTCTGGTTTTGAGACTTTTTTCAGCATGGCCCTTTTGACCGATGGGTAGCGAGTCTTCTTTGTAGCCCTGATTTGCCTTTCCAGGTTGCTTGGTTGGCCAAAAAGGGCGTATGCGTTTTTTCCTGAATATATTCAGGAAAAAACGCATACGCCCTTTTTGGCCAAGGGCATCATTGTCAACGTTTTGCCGCTTTTCATGTGCTTTAAAGGCGATTCGAATCTACCTCCTGAAATCTGTTTCCTGCAATTCTGCCTTGATTTCAAATCCTCTTCTTTGCCTTCCCTCAATATATTTGTGGACGAGAGTTATCATTTATAACTCTGCAGGTTTGTGAATTGCAGTGCCCTGAAGCTCCATTTTACAACTCGATTTTTTGGGAGCTGGCCGCAAAAGCGCAGGATGGCTTCAGGCCCTGTTCTGGTTCCGGGGGGGAGGATGAGCCTGTGGTTAATTCTTCTTCCTGATGGGAAAATAGAGTGACCTGTGCCTGTCCCAACACCAAGAGCTAGTCTCTCCCTGGTTCCCCGTGTACCCGTTCATCCTCAGGACAAATTGCAACCTGTACGGAACAGGAGGTTAAAGGTGCTGATGCTCCAAGTAGGGAGATTGTTAGTAAAGCGGCTGGAATGGCGAACCCGGGCACAAGGAGAAGAGAAATGAGGTGCGTTTTAGAAACCTTTCCCCATCACATGGTGTACCATCATTTTGTTTTCTCATGCATGTTTTCGATGTAGGAAGATGCCCTTGAACCTGGAGATTTGCGACTCATGCGATGGGTACCACGCAGTATTACTTTAAAGGGTCTGTGTTTGCTCACCCAGCCTCACCAAACCTCTCAGCCCCAAGAGTGTCCACCCTTATGTCTCATCCAGCTGTGGATCTAGATATGGTCAATCCAGGTTGCATCACAGCCCCTGAACGCATTGTGTAAGAATTTCTCTCTCTTTCAATGTCTTTGTTTCATGGGTTTTTCGAAGTAATTCATTTTTATAATGGGGTTTAGCTCCTTTTCACTGCTGTATTTATGCCGCTTTACACCCACTTGACACACTAACAGAGAGATATCAATACATAGGTTTTAAGATTATTACTAGTCAGATATATTCTTGTGCGGTGAATAGGGCGTGTTGAGTCCAGTTCTCTGAGCAAGGAGTAGGTCTTGTCTATTACATATTGGGTTTATGGAACGGTATCTGAGCTAATTTGAAACCCTTGTTTTATGTATCACCCCACCTCACCTTTCCCGTTAAGCAGCCATAGTGTGTTTTCTGCATGTGTGACTCTGTTCTGTTTTGTAATTCAGTTCAAGTGTAACGGTTTTTTCATTCCCTCTATAAGTGATACCTTATGAGAAGTGTCCTTTTCTGTGTGACTTATTTCACTTAGAATCGTCGTACCTAAATCCACTCATCATGCTGCTACTAGCCTTATGACATTGATTTCATGGCTGAGTGATATTCCATTGTACATAAGGACCACAACTTCTTTATCCATTTTTCTCTTTCCTGGGATATTGAAGGTGGAATGAAGTGGAGGTCCTTGTCAACAGAGCAGCCCTAAACTTTGGGGTGCTTGTGTCTTGCTGATTTTTCATTTTCCCAATTTATAACCCCATGAGTGGAAGTGCCCTATGCTCTCTAAGCTTTGCTTTTTAGACGTTTCAGGACTTACCGTACACTTCTCCAGAGTGGCTGTTGGCAATTTATATCCCGCCCATCAGTGTAGCAAGGCTCCCATTTCTCCATGGCCTTTCCTGTATTTCTGGTTTTGACACTTTTTTCAGCATGGCCCTTTTAACTGATGGGAAGCGAGACTTCTTTGTAGCGCTGATCTGCCTTTCCAGGTTGCTTGGTTGGCCAAAAAGGGCGTATGCGTTTTTTCCTGAATATATTCAGGAAAAAACGCATACGCCCTTTTTGGCCAAGGGCATCATTGTCAACGTTTTGCCGCTTTTCATGTGCTTTAAAGGCGATTCGAATCTACCTCCTGAAATCTGTTTCCTGCAATTCTGCCTTGATTTCAAATCCTCTTCTTTGCCTTCCCTCAATATATTTGTGGACGAGAGTTATCATTTATAACTCTGCGGGTTTGTGAATTGCAGTGCCCTGAAGCTCCATTTTACAACTCGCTTTTTTGGGAGCTGGCCGCAAAAGCGCAGGATGGCTTCAGGCCCTGTTCTGGTTCCGGGGGGGAGGATGAGCCTGTGGTTAATTCTTCTTCCTGATGGGAAAATAGAGTGACCTGTGCCTGTCCCAACACCAAGAGCTAGTCTCTCACTGGTTCCCCGTGTACCCGTTCATCCTCAGGACAAATTGCAACCTGTACGGAACAGGAGGTTAAAGGTGCTGATGCTCCAAGTAGGGAGATTGTTAGTAAAGCGGCTGGAATGGCGAACCCGGGCACAAGGAGAAGAGAAATGAGGTGCGTTTTAGAAACCTTTCCCCGTCACATGGTGTACCATCTTTTTGTTTTCTCATGCATGTTTTCGATGTAGGAAGATGCCCTTGAACCTGGAGATTTGCGACCCATGCGATCGGTACCACGCAGTATTACTTTAAAGAGTCTGCGTTTGCTCACCCAACCTCACCAAACCTCTCAGCCCCAAGAGTGTCCACCCTTATGTCTCATCCAGCTGTGGATCTAGATATGGTCAATCCAGGTTGCATCACAGCCCCTGAACGCATTGTGTAAGAATTTCTCTCTCTTTCACTGTCTTTGTTTCATGGATTTTTCGAAGTAATTTATTTTTATAATGGGGTTTAGCTGCTTTTCACTGCTGTATTTATGCCGCTTTACACCCACTTGACACACTAACAGAGAGATATCAATACATAGGTTTTAAGATTATTACTAGTCAGATATATTCTTGTGCGGTGAATAGGGCATGTTGAGTCCAGTTCTCTGAGCAAGGAGTAGGTCTTGTCTATTACATATTGGGTTTATGGAACGGTATCTGAGCTAATTTGAAACCCTTGTTTTATGTATCACCCCACCTCACCTTTCCCGTTAAGCAGCCATAGTGTGTTTTCTGCATGTGTGACTCTGTTCTGTTTTGTAATTCAGTTCAAGTGTAACGGTTTTTTCATTCCCTCTATAAGTGATACCTTATGAGAAGTGTCCTTTTCTGTGTGACTTATTTCACTTAGAATCGTCATACCTAAATCCACTCATCATGCTGCTACTAGCCTTATGACATTGATTTCATGGCTGAGTGATATTCCATTGTACATAAGGACCACAACTTCTTTATCCATTTTTCCCTTTCCTGGGATATAGAAGGTGGAATGAAGTGGAGGTCCTTGTCAACAGAGCAGCCCTAAACTTTGGGGTGCTTGTGTCTTGCTGATTTTTCATTTTCCCAATTTATACCCCCATGAGTGGAAGTGCCCTATGCTCTCTAAGCTGTGTTTTTTAGATGTTTCAGGACACACCGTACACTTCTCCAGAGTGGCTGTTGGCAATTTACATCCCGCCCATCAGTGTAGCAAGGCTCCCATTTCTCCATGGCCTGTCCTGCATTTCTGGTTTTGAGACTTTTTTCAGCATGGCCCTTTTGACCGATGGGTAGCGAGTCTTCTTTGTAGCCCTGATTTGCCTTTCCAGGTTGCTTGGTTGGCCAAAAAGGGCGTATGCGTTTTTTCCTGAATATATTCAGGAAAAAACGCATACGCCCTTTTTGGCCAAGGGCATCATTGTCAACGTTTTGCCGCTTTTCATGTGCTTTAAAGGCGATTCGAATCTACCTCCTGAAATCTGTTTCCTGCAATTCTGCCTTGATTTCAAATCCTCTTCTTTGCCTTC